>NW_016107432.1:2528212-2530110 GCF_001604975.1 Cebus imitator
CTCACCCTCCCCCTGTCCTGGGAGACGGTCCCTGGCCCTCACCTTCCCTCTGTCCAGGGAGACAGTCCCCGGCCCTCTCACCCTCGGAGCTCACTCTCCCCCTGTCCTGGGAGACAGTCCCCGGTGCTCACCCTCCCCCTGTCTGGGGAGACAATCCCTGGTGCTCACCCTCCCCCTGTCCTGGGAGACGGTCCCTGGCCCTCACCTTCCCTCTGTCCAGGGCCCTCACCACCCACTGCTCCCGAGTCAGGAACTACCTTCTCTTTCAGGCACCCTCCTGGGCTGGAGGCCCCTGTCATTCCCTTTCAGAAAAGCCTCTCGGATGCTCCCATCAGAGCCAATAGGAGCCACAGGGAAGCCATGGGTTAGGCCCTGCAGAGCTTGGGTTTTGGCTTAGCAGGGCAATTCCCACGGCCCAGCCATCTGAGCTGCAGCATAGCTGGGTGTAGGGCCCGTGGGTGCAGGGCTGCGGCTCCCACCTCCGGGCCGGCAGGGGTCAGGACCCAATGCTTGTGCAAGGATGGAGGACATGCCCCCACTCAGGTCAGGCGTAGGAGGAGTAGGGGAGCCCTCATCTCAGCACGTCTGACTCTTGCATCCTGTGAGTGAGCAGAGGCATTCCGAAGCCAGGCAGCCAGGAGAGGCGGGCGTGATCTGTCCACATGGGTGGCGGCTGGAGCCTGTCTGGAGCTGTCCAGCCTCATGGCTCAGGGCCCCACCGTGACCCGCTAGATGGAGCTGGGGGGAAACGCCCTAGCACAGCAGCGCCTCTGCCATCGCGAACCCCTGAGCACAGGCAACGGTGACCCACCATGACGGGCAAGGTGGATGAGCCTGGGTGTCTATCACCTTCACTTTTAATATAACATTCTAGTTTATAGGTTTCATGATTTAAGTGTAATAGTGGCTATGTTTAACAACTGCTCTCAGAATTCCTGAGGATTCAACAACCAGCTCCTGGAAGCCCTCGGCCCTGGTGCCGAGACACACACTAGATTTAGACGTCAGGGCCCCGGGCCTGGAGGCAGGGAAATGTCTGCAGAAACCAGGCTTCTGGGGCTGGAGCTTCAGCAGGACGGCCTGTCCTAGCGACTAGGCCTCCTAGGGGTGTTGGTGGCCCCTGCCTTTTATGAAGGTCTAGGAGTGCCATTCTTGGGCCCCCAGGCGCTCACTGGTGTCTCTCATGCTGACCACAGCCTGGGAAGACGGTTTGCTGGTGGACAGTGAAGGCCTGAGTGCTTGCTTCCAGCACGGCCATGGCCCAGGGCTTACGGGGAGACTCTGGCCCTTCTCACCTGGGTGGGTGGCCAGTGGGGGTCCCATCTGCCCTGACCCCTCAGGACCTCCTGGCCCCTCCTTCCCATAAGCAATGATACTGAGCAGCTTCCCTTCCAGGGCCACACACGTCTCTGTGGCTTCTGCCCCCCAGATGTCACTGGACACCTCATTGCCAGGTACACTGGGCAGCCACCACCATCACCCTGGTTTCCCCTGGAGCATTAAACCAGACCTGGATTGGGGCAGGAGGGGCACAACCGCAGCTTCCCCGCGGCCCCGAAGCCCCGGCCACTCGAGCAACCCCCGGGTGCCAGTTGATGCAGCAGATGGCTCGGGGTGCTGGGGCGCTGGGCACGGGCTTGGGTCAGGAGGGGCCCCACTCCCTGAGGGGGGCGAGTCCAGAAGAATTGGGGTGGCCTTGAGCCACACCTTGAAAGTGGCTGGGTCCCACTCAGCACTGGATGTTTGGCTTAACAAGTTCCCAACATTTTAAAGTCAAGAGATTTCATATAAGAATTGGGGTCTTGCCGGGCGCGGTGGCTCATGCCTGTAATCCCAGCACTTTGGGAGGCCGAGGCGGGTGGATCACGAGGTCAAGAGATCGAGACCATCCTGGTCAA
>NW_016107432.1:2530690-2532572 GCF_001604975.1 Cebus imitator
AAAAAAAAAAAAAAAAAGAATTGGGGTCTCTACATCTTGTGAAAGGCTGGGAGCTCAATACTGTTGGGACCCCAGCCACCTGGGCCTGTCCCCAGGGCAGGCAGACCCCAGGCACAAAGCCTCCCAGACTGCTTCCTTCTCAGGCAAACGGCCTCCCTCAGAGGCACCAGGCTTTCCCTTTGGTCTGGAGTTAGAATTGGGGGACGCTGCCCAGGGAGACGCCAGGGCCACCTGCATGGGTGGAGAGGGCCAAGGAAGGCCCAAGGGTGGGGTCAGGACATCGAGGGGACAGAGTGGAGCAGGTTCCCCAGCCAAGAACCACCCAGACACCAAGACTCCCAGCAGTCAGGACAGAAACAGCCCCAGCGCCCACACGGGGAGAGAGGGCTGGCAGGGAGGGCTGGCATCCAGAGGCTGTGGGGCGAGAAGGCCAGCGTGTAGAGGCTGTGGAGGGGAGAAGGCCGGCGTGTGGAGGCTGCGGAGGGGAGAAGACCGGCGTGTGGAGGCTGCGGAGGGGAGAAGGCCGGCGTGCGGAGGCTGTGGAGGGGAGAAGGCCGGCGTGCGGAGGCTGCGGAGGGGAGAAGGCCGGCGTGTGGAGGCTGTGGAGGGGAGAAGGCCGGCGTGTGGAGGCTGTGGAGGGGAGAAGGCCGGCGTGTGGAGGCTGTGGAGGGGAGAAGGCCGGCTTCGGGAGGCTGCATAGATTAAGTTTCAGAGCAGGCCGAGTCAGAGGTGGGAAGAGTCATTCCGGAAGACAGGGGTGTTGACGGGGGCACGGAGGAATTCCTGAGCCGCTGTTAAAATCTGCCCGCCCCACTGCAGTCCATTGCTGTGTGCACCAGCAGGCTTTTAACCGGAAAATTAAACATGAAAACAAGAGAGAGGAAAGGCAGAGGCCTCAGGGCTGGGCTGCTGGGCTCGAGCCACCCTGGACTGCGTGCCTGTCCTCACTGGGCGGCGAGGGCAACAGCAGTGGCTATCACAGGTGGGGCAGGGGCTGGGGATGTTTGACCTGCCCTGGACACTGTGCTGGGAGGACGAAGGCTCCCTCGATGTTCTTGGATGACTCAGAAGACGAGACGTGAAGCTAGCCCTCCCTGAGCTCCACTGGGGTGAGCTGCGCTGTGCCCAGCGTCCAGCCCGGGCTTGGTCCCCAGCAGAATATCTGTGCGGTGAATGCGCAGGTGACTCACACGGCCGCACACATAGGGGGAGCTCCCAGAGCAGGCGGCATTCGAGAGTGTCGGGCATTACTGCCTGCAATCGAATCCTGAGTGCAGAATGCCACTCTTCCTGCATTACACGTGGGGAAACAGGTCCAGGAATGAGGTGGCCTTCCCGAGGTCACAGGACTGGTGAGAGCTCCACGTCCTCACCGCTGTGCATTGGGGAAATGCCTGACTCCCTGTCTGTGCGTTAGCAACAGAGGGCTGAGGTCCGCACCAGCATCCGTGCCTCCCAACCCCACAGAGGCTGCGGTTGAGAGGGCCTGCTGAGGCGGGACTCCTGTGGGGTCAGACTGAGTGGGGAGTGGGAGCCGAGGGGGCTTGATAGGTGCTTAGGGAGGGCCTCCTGGAAAGGATTTGAGGCCGAGCTTTGAGAAGAGGAGGGCCCGGGATGAGGGCCTGGAGGCAAAGGCCAGAGCCTGTGCAAAGGCGCTGAGGTCGGCAGGAGAGAGACTGAGCGTGAGAAGAGCATGGAGTTTGTTGGGGGGCGAGGAGGGCACAAGGGGCTCAACGGTGGGGCCAAGCCTCCACCAATGACTCTGGCGAACCAGGCATAGGAGGAGGACACACCTGGCGTTCCCACACATCTACAGTGAACCAGGCACAGGAGGACACACCTGGCATTCCCACACGTCTACAGTGAACCAGGCACAGGAGGA
>NW_016107432.1:2533199-2534003 GCF_001604975.1 Cebus imitator
GAACCAGGCACAGGAGGAGGACACACCTGGCATTCCCACACGTCTACAGTGAACCAGGCACAGGAGGACACACCTGGCGTTCCCACACATCTACAGTGAACCAGGCACAGGAGGACACACCTGGCATTCCCGCACGTCTACAGTAAACCAGGCATGCGAGGAGAACAGCTTTCCCACACATCTACAACTGAATGTGTCTCAGAGCAGCAGGCACTGGGGCAATGGAGAGCGGTCCCCATTGGCACCTGCTGTTTTCCTAAGTCCTGGTCTGGACCCAGTAACTCCAGTCACTGAGCTGACTTCTGCACAAGTGCACGGGGCCAAAGCTCCTGATCGGCACAGGAGCACTGGGGGCCGGACATACTCAGAGAAGGGCCAGGAAAGTGGGGAGCTTCTGATGAGGGTGGCACCAGCTCCAGCTCCATGATTACGACTGTGGCCAGGGTGGCTCCATGACCGTGACCGTGGCTAGGGCAGCTCTGTGACAGTGACCATGGCTAGGGCAGCTCCATGACTGTGACTGTGGCCAGAGCAGCTCAGTGACTGTGACCATGGCTTGGGGTGGCTCCGTGACCATGACCGTGGCTAGGGTGGCTCAGTGACTGTGACCGTGGTTTGGGTGGCTCCATGACTATGACTGAGGCCAGAGTGGCTCAGTGACCGTGACCGGGGCTTGGGCGGCTCAGTGACCATGACCATGGCTAGGGCGGCTCTGTGACTATGACTGTGGCCAGGGTGACTCAGTGACCGTGACCATGACCGGGGCAGCTCAGTGACCATGACTGTGGCCAGGGCTGCTCCATG
>NW_016107432.1:2535101-2537999 GCF_001604975.1 Cebus imitator
TGACCGTGACTCTGGCCAAGGCAGCTCAGTGAACGTGACCATGACCAGGGCAGCTTCATGACTGTGATTTGTGGCCAAGGTGGCTCCGTGACCATGACCATGACCAGGGCGGCTCTGTGACCATGACTGTGGCCAGGGCGGCTCCATGACCATGACTGTGGCCAGGGCGGCTCTGTGACCGTGACTGTGGCTCCGTGACTGTGACTCTGGCCCGGGTGGCGAAGCCGGGGTGGGAAGAGAGAGGGAGAAAGCAGAAACGTTGGTCAGAGGGTGCAAAGCACTCAGCTGGAGCTGTAGGATTCGTGTCAGCCGCACTGCATGGTGGCCACTGCAGCGCTAGCCGCAGTGCACAGGGCGCTCGTGAGTGCAGTTCTGCTTCTGGGATTTATTATGTGGAACAGTTTTGAGTTAATAACAACACAGATGTAAGGAAATACAGCAGGACAGACATTTTCGTGGCGCTGTCTTGCACTGGGTGCTGAAGTCCTCGGAGATGGTTTAGAGCGCGGGGGCGTGTGCAGCCTCTGAGCAAACACTAGGCTGTTTCACTCCGGGACTTGAGCATTCTCAGATTTTGGTACCAGATGGCGTCCTGGACTCAGTTTCCCCGAGGACACCAAGGGATGGCTGTATTATATACTTCCAAATTGCTAGAAAATAGATTAGTAATGTTCTCACCACAAAAAATTAAGTTGGTGAGGTGACGGATATGTTGATTAGCTTTACTGACTCTTTCTGCAATAAATACATAGGTCAGAACATCACACCGAACCCCATAAATACATACCATTATTCAATTAAAGATAAAGTAGGCAATAGGCCAGGTGCGGTGCCTCACGCCTGTAATCCCAACACTTTGGGAGGCCAAGGCAGGCGGATCATGAAGTCAGGAGTTCGAGACCAGGCTGACCAACATGGCAAAACTCCGTCTCTACTAAAAATACAATAATTAGCCAGGTGTGGTGGCGGGTGCCTCTCATCCCAGCTACTCAGGAGAGTGAGGCAACAGAATCACTTGAACCTGGGAGGCAGAGGTTGCAGTGAGCTGAGATTGTGCCATTGCACTCCAGCTGGGCGACAGAGTGAGACTCCATCCCAAATTAAAAAAAAAAAAGAAAAAGATAAAATCAACGCATTGGGAAATAAAGCTACGAATATATCATTGCTCTTGGCAACAGGAGAGCCTGGTCCTAACCCACCATGAGCTGAGTGCCAGGGTGGAGCTTCAGAGGGCCCACCTGCCCAGAGAGCCAGCGGGCAGGAGGAAAGGGAGCTGGTGCCACGCGGTAGGAGACCCAGCACCGCTGCCAGCATGAGGATGCGGGGCCTGGGTGTGGGCCTTGACCAAGGAGGCAGAGAAAAGCGGGCCCCGGGGTTAGTCTGACCCAGCAGCCAGGGCCCGTGCGAAGGTACGTGCTGCGCAGGGCTGACCAGGACCTCGTGGAGCGCATCTCAAAGCCTCACTCTGGGACGCATGGCGGAGGAGGGCCTGGCGTCCAAAAGCAACAGCCTGACGTTGGGGATTCTGGAGCAGCAGGCAGAGGAAGGGCTGGTTGGATTTTTGCCTCTCAAGCTCAGAGTGAGGGCTCCACTTTCCACCTTCCACTCATAAGGGAGCAAGGATAGGCCAGCCAGCTCCCAGGCTCCGCTGCGCATGGGCGCCATGCACTCCGATGAAACCTTGGCCATGGCGCCGCTCATCAGGGTCTGTGCTGGGCTCCGCAGCTGGGCAGGTAGTCAGATCCATGAGCACACATGTGTGTCGGGCATGAATCAAGCCCGTGCCGCTGTGGCCAGACAGACGCGGGGGTGGGGATAGTCACAGGCTCACAGGTGTGCCTCTCCCGCCAGGTGCTGCTGTGGTCGGCCAGCAAGGTGTTTGAGGAGCTGACGGACATCGAGAGGCAGTTCCACAAGGCCTTCTACACGGTGCGGGCCTACCTGAACTGCGAGCGGTATTCGGTGGGCCTCCTGGACATGACCAAGGAGAAGGTGAGGCCTTGGGCACCTGGGGACCCCCTGCCCGGCCCAGCCCAGCTCAGCTCCTGCACGGCCACCTCACACTCGCCTCTTCTCTGCCCAGGAATTTTTTGATGTGTGGCCTGTGCTGATGGGGGAGTCCCAGCCATACTCGGGCCCACGCACGCCTGATGGCCGGGTGAGTCTCAGGGCAGGGGCCCAGGGCCCACCCACACACCTCTGCTTCCCTGGCTCCAAGTCCAGGGTGGGAGAAGAAAGGATGGGGGCAGGTTTGGGGAGGTGGGAACTGGCGGGCGAGCCCCTGGGTGCCTGTCTGTGGTCTCCCCCAGGCACTCCAGGGATGCGATGGCCAGGGCTGGTCCCGAATGAGGGCCAACGTGGGCTCTGATCGCAGGGCTCCTGCTGCCCCATCTCCCCACGCGGGACCTCCTGTGCAGGATGCGCGCGCGTGTGTGTGTGTGTGTGTGTGTGTGTGTGTGTGTGTGTGAGTAGGGCCCAATTTGTGTGTGGGGTTGCATGGGATACAGACTAGGAAGACAGATCTAAACCACGGTGTGTGATGCGTGCCCCATAAGTGCTAGTGACGGTCAGCATGTGTGTGCGCCACGAGGCTGTGTGTGTGTGGACATGGCTGTGGGTAAAACACCTGTGCCTGGCGGAGGCATCTGCTTACATGTATGCGCATGCACAGCCATGAGTAGGGGATGTGCATGTGTATGACTGTGTAACTGTGTAGCTGCGTGTGTGTGGGGAGGGGTTCCCTCGGAGCTGTTTGGAGCTGCGTGTGTATGTATCTGTGCGTGTGTGTGTGTGTGCTCCTCAGAGCTGTGTGGAACTGTGTGTGCTGTGTGTGTGTGTATGAGCCCCCTTGGAGTTGTGTGGAACTATGTGTAGCTGCATGTGTGTGGGGAGGGGTTC
>NW_016107432.1:2538965-2539946 GCF_001604975.1 Cebus imitator
GGGGCGCCCCTCGGAGCTGTGTGGAGCTGAGTGGAGCTGTGTGTGTGTGTGTGTGTGTGCGTGTGTGTGTCTGTGTGTGTGTGAGCCCCTCAGAGCTGTGTGGAACTGTGTGTAGCTCTGCGTGTGTGGGGGGGGGGGAGCCCCTCAGAGTTGTGTGGAACTGTGTGTAGCTGTTGGGGGGAGTCCCCTCGGAGCTGTATGGAACTGTGTGTAGCTGTTGGGGGGAGAGGGGCGCCCCTTGGAGCTGTGTGGAGCTGAGTGGAGCTGTGTGTGTGTGTGAGCCCCTCAGAGCTGTGTGGAACTGTGTGTAGCTGTTGGGGGGAGAGGGGTGCCGCTCGGAGCTGTGTGTAAGTGTTTAACTGTGTGTGTCTGTGGGAGCCCCTCGGAGCTGTGTGGAACTGTGTGTAGCTGTGGGGGGATGGGGTGCCCCTCGGAGCTGTGTGGAGCTGTGTGTGTGTGTGTGTGTGTGTGTGTGTGAGCCCCTCAGAGCTGTGTGGAACTGCGTGTAGCTGTGGGGGGGAGAGGGGTGCCGCTCAGAGCTGTGTGGAGCTCGTGTGTGTGTGTGTGTGTGTGTGTGTGTGTGTGCGAGCCCCTAAGAGCTGCGTGGAACTGCGTGTAGCTGTGGGGGGGAAAGGGGCGCCCCTCAGAGCTGTGTGGAGCTGTGTAACTGTGTGTGTGTGTGGAGTTGCGTGGAGCTATGTGGAGCTGTGTGGAGCTGTGTGGAGCTGTGTAACTGTATGTGTGTGGAGCTGTGTGGAGCTGTGTAACTCTGTGTGTGTGGAGCTGTGTGGAGCTGTGTAACTGTGTGTGTGTGCAGCTGTGTAACTGTGTGTGTGTGTAGCTATGTGGAGCTGTGTAACTGTGTGTGTGTGCACCTGTGTGGAGCTGCGTGGAGCTGTGTGGGGCTGTGTAACTGTGTGTGTGTGGAGCTGTGTGGAGCTGCGTGGAGCTGTGTGGGGCTGTGTAACTGTGTGTGTGTGG
>NW_016107432.1:2540920-2559805 GCF_001604975.1 Cebus imitator
CTGTGTAACTGTGTGTGTGTGGAGCTGTGTGGAGCTGTGTAACTGTGTGTGTGTGCAGCTGTGTGGAGCTGCGTGGAGCTGCATGGAGCTGCGTGGGGTCGGGAGGGGGGCCCTTGGAGCTTGGCCAGGCTGCCCCCGACAGGTGTGTTTTGTTTCTCAGGAAATCGTCTTCTACAAAGTGATCGACTACATCCTCCACGGCAAAGAAGACATCAAAGTCATTCCGTAAGTGCCAAGGTTTTACCAGAAGCATCCCTGGGGGAGGGGGCCATCCTCTCAGGGCTTCCTGCGATGCGGTCAGCAGTGCCCGCCTGGCCTGGCCTGGCCCGTGGTGCTCTGTGCGCCAAGGAGCATAGGGGAATGGGGGTGAGACAGGCCCACTCACTGTTCTGGGAGACAGTTAGGAGGACGTGGGCAGCTGAGGAGCCTGAGGCTCTGCGGACATCCAGAGTGGATGTCCAGGGTACTGGGCAAGCTGTCCAGGTGGCCCCATTGGTGGCAATTGAGCCTGGAGGCCCCCAGGATCTGCCCCTGGCTCCACCAGCCCACCCAGACAGTGGAGCTTCCAGTCAGGAGGCCGAGTCTTGACCCCCTGGGGCTGGAAGAGAATGGGATTCCATTCCTGAGGCCAGGGCAGGACTCAGCCAAGGGAGGGACCGCTACATGGCCCAGCAGCCCTGTGATCCCATAAGCCTATCGGGACCCCAACCCCAGGCCCCACGCAGGAACCAGGATCCGGGTGCCAGGTCAAAGCACAAGTCGGGGTAAGGGTGGCCGGGCAGACACCAGTGCTGGGTCCTGGAAGGCAGGCTGAAGCCACATGGCCTCCGGAGGGAGGGGTTCCCAAGAGGGAGGGGCCCTAGCACAGCAGCGTGGGGAGAAGGCAGCACTGCTGTCCTCCAACCTGCTCCCCGGCCTCCTCCTGCCTCCTCAACCCTCAGAGAAGAGAGTAAATGCTGAGGATGGCACAGTGCACCAGAGACCCCCAGACCCTGCAGACCCCTGACCCCCAAACCCTGCACACCCTTGCACACACGCCCAGTCCATTTGACCCCCAAACCCTACAGACCCCTGACCCCCAGACCCCTGCAGACCCCTGCACACACATGCTCCGTCCGTCTGACACCTGCATACACACGTCTAGCCCAGCCCGGCCCATCTCAACCCTGCACGCACACATCCAGCCCCTCTGATCCCTGCACACATATGTCAGCCAGGCCCCAGCCCCTCTCACCCCTGCACACACACGTCCACCCTAGCCCGGCCCATCTGATCCCTGCACACACACGTCCAGCCCAAGCTAGCCCATCTGACCCCTGCTCTCTGCCCACAGCACACCCCCAGCAGATCACTGGGCACTGGCCAGCGGCCTTCCAACCTACGTGGCAGAAAGCGGCTTTGTGAGTCCCGTGCTGTCTCGAGCCCCCACGGCCTTGCCCTCGCTGGGTGCAGCGATGTTTCCTTGTCCTTGTCTCCGCCACGTCCTGCCCCCACCCCCTGGCCAGCCTCCGTGCACCTCAGCAAGCCCCCAGCTGCTCTGCTGTGCCTGCATAGAAACTCACCCCAGGGCCACAGAGGCCTCTCTAGATATTGTAGACCTTCAGTTGCTTCGGATGAAACCGTTTTCCTGATCCCTTTTCAGATCTGTAACATCATGAATGCTTCCGCCGATGAAATGTTCAAATTTCAGGTATCTGTCCATGCGTTGGTAGAAATTATAATTACTTACAAAAGAAAGCATTTAGACGCAGAAATGATGAAGTGAATTAGTTTTTGCCACTTGAGAAACAACCTTGGCCCAGTGCAGTGGCTTATGCCTGTAATCCCAGCACTTTGGGAGGCCAAGGCGGGCAGATCACCTGAGGTCAGGATTTCGAGACCAGCCTGGCCAACATGGTGAAACCCTGTCTCTACTAAAAATACAAAAAGAATTAGCTGGATGTGATCTCAGCTACTCGGGAGACTGAGGCAGGAAGATTGCTTGAACCCAGGAGGCGGAGGTTGCAGTGAGCCAACTGCACTCCAGCCTGGGGGACAGAGCGGGACTCCGTTTCAAAAAAAAAAAAGAAAGGAAGAAGAAATGAGCTCAAAGTCCCAGCAGCCTCCCAGAAGCTAGTATTTCATGCTCACTGGTCTGCAGGTCGGCTGAGGTTCATTGGGGCTAAGCTGATCTTAGCTGGCTCGCTGGGCTCAGTTGGGCCAGGCTGGGTCGGCGTTGACAACCAGCGATCCCAGACGACCCGGCGGCCCCAGACAACTCAGTGAGGGTCCGAGTCGGCTCCACGCATGTTCGTCTGAGGCTGCACGGCCAGGGCAGGCTCCCTCCTGGGGACGGCGCAGGGCCAACCGGACTAGTTGAAACATAGTTTGTCCCTGGGGGCCTCCTCTGGAAACCGGCCCACGGTCCATATTTCATTGGCCCAGCCCAGCACCCGTGGGATGGGAGACAGGAACAACCACAAAATTCCCAGGGTCCAGGGCAAATGAAACATGAGGCCCCTTGATGAGCAATTAATTATGAAGAGTTTCAAGAGGGTGGCAGCCGAGCACCCACCACACACGGGACGGAGAGCAGCTCCTCGGACGCAGCCCCACACGCCTTCGAGACTGTGACCCAGCCCCACACGCCCGTGAGACCGTGACCCCAGCCCCACACGCCTTTGAGACTGTGACCCCAGGTCCACATGCCCGAGAGACCGTGACCCCAGCCCCACACACCCGTGAGACCGTGACCCCAGCCCCACACGCCTTTGAGACTGTGACCCCAGCCTCACACACCCAAGAGACCGTGACCCCAGCCCCACATGCCCGAGAGAGACCGTGACCCCAGCCCCACACACCCAAGAGACCCTGATCCCAGCCCCACACGCCCAAGAGACCCTGACCCCAGCCCCGCATGCTCGAGAGACCGTGACCCCAGCCCCACACACCCGTGAGACCGCGACCCCAGCCCCACATGCCCGAGAGAGACCGTGACCCCAGCCCCACACACCCAAGAGACCCTGATCCCAGCCCCACACACCCAAGAGACCCTGACCCCAGCCCCGCATGCTCGAGAGACCATGACCCCAGCCCCACACACCCATGAGACCGCGACCCCAGCCCCACACACCAAAGAGACCCTGATCCCAGCCCCACATGCCTTCGAGACCCTGATCCCAGCCCCACATGCCCGAGAGACCCTGATCCCAGCCCCACATGCCCGAGAGACCCTGATCCCAGCTCCACACGCCCAAGAGACCCTGACCACAGCCCACACACCAGCAAGGCCGTGACCACAGCCCACACACACATGCTCGGGAAACCAGCCCCTATGGGAAAATGGCCTTTACCTCCTCCAGAGGGAAAAATATCAAGACACAAAAACCATGGACATAAAGTCCAAATGCACAGAGGGAGTGCAGAGACAGGCGCAAGAGCCCATGGTCACGGTTCCGGGGGAGAAGATGAGAGGTCACTCTCCCCAGCCACACACCCGGGCCAGGGCCAGCCTCAGGGCAGAGTCCAGCTCTGAATGCTGCTCCCGCAGGAAGGGGCCCTGGATGACTCTGGATGGCTCATCAAGAACGTGCTGTCCATGCCCATCGTCAACAAGAAGGAGGAGATTGTGGGGGTCGCCACATTTTACAACAGGAAAGACGGGAAGCCCTTTGACGAACAGGATGAAGTTCTCATGGAGGTCAGCGCCGGGGCAGACGTGGCTCCGCCAGTGATGCCTGCGAAGGGTGGGGACTATGCTGCGTGGGGGCCTCCCTGCCATGCCTTCAGCCGCCTGAGCAGTGTGCAGGGTGCAGGGTGGGTGCAGGCAGGGAGAGTACCACAAACAGCCCCTCCTGGGAGCAGGGGCTGTCTGCAGGGCAGTGGGAGGTCCTAGGCAGAAGCACTGCAGCCCTACAGTGGCAGCCCTGGGACCTGTCTGCCAAGCCACGGGGCAGGGCCCATGGGCACATGGGAAGGGAGATCGCCAGGAGCCCTGAGCACCGGTGACACTGCCGCCCTCTCAGTCCCTGACACAGTTCCTGGGCTGGTCAGTGATGAACACTGACACTTATGACAAGATGAATAAGCTGGAGAACCGCAAGGACATCGCGCAGGACATGGTCCTTTACCACGTGAAGTGCGACAGGGACGAGATTCAGCTCATCCTGGTGCGGCGGGGCAGGTCACCCAGAGGTCACGGCTGTGTGGTGGGGGCAGGTCACCCAGGGGTCACGGATGTGTGGTGGGGGCAGGTCACCCAGGGGTCACGAATGTGTGGAGGAGACAGGTCACCCCAGGGGTCACAGGTATGTGGTGAAGGCAGACCACGCCAGAGGTCACAGATATGTGGTGGGGGCAGGCCACCCCAGGGGTCACAGATGTGTGGTGGGGGCAGGTCACCCAGGGGTCATGGATGTGTGGTGGGGGCAGACCATGCAGGGGTCAGGGCTTTCTCTGTGCAGTGGGGAAAAGGTTTCCCAGGGGTCACGGCTGTCTCTGTGTGGTGGGGACACAGCCCTGGGGCAGGAGTCAAGTACATCCCTGGCACGCCACCCCTCCCAGGTCCCTCTGTCTTCACAGTCCCTGGATGCCTTCCCTGTACTCAATCTCCCCAGCCAGGAGCCTTGTGTGGCCAGAGCCCTCCTGGTCATCATGAGCAAATCCCATCATTATACCTGAGGACTGCTTAAAGCAGTGCCCAAGAGACAGAACCAGTGGGAAAGTGAGCAGGCTGTGCACACAGTAATTTATCTCCAGATAGAGGCTCCAGGGTCTTCCCGAGGTGAAAGCTGACCACGAACTGTGGGCAGCACCCTCCTCCAGCTGACACAGGGTGGACGCACTGCCGTCACCTTGTCCCACACGCGAGGCTGTGTCTATGTCTCTGTCTGTGTTAGCCAACAAGAACGCGCCTGGGAAAGGAGCCTGCCGACTGTGACGAGGACGAGCTGGGTGCAATCCTGGTAAGAACCTCGCTCCCGTCCCTCCCAAGGAGCCAGCCACATGTGAGGCTGGGAGGAAGAGCTCTCCATTCACCAGGGCCCGAGGGTGCTTTGCACACACAGTGTTATTGGGGATGTTGGTGCTGTGAGTGTGTGTGTGTGTATGTATCTAAGCACCTCAGTGTACATGTGTGTACATAAGCCTGGCTTTCAGTCTCAGGCAGTGTGTCTCTCAGAGTGTCTGCATGGCCAAAGTGTGGCTTTGACGTCTGCATTTCTGAGTGTATCTTCGTGTCTTCCTGTCTCTTCTCTGCTTTGCCAGATGTTTGGTCTTCGCCCGATGTTTAGTGGACCTAACTTGGACTTACTGTCCATCTAAGTCATCTCTGCAGTCACAGTGGCCAGGTGTCTGCAACACCCACATACACATGGGTGCACATGTGTGCATGTGGGTGTGTGTATGTGTGTGCACAGATGTGTGTGTATTGTGTGCACATATGGGTGTGTATGTGTGCATATGGGGGTGTCTGTGTGCATGTGTGCACAGGTTTGTCTGTATTTTGTGCACATGTGGTTGTGCATGGGTGCACATGTGGGTGTCTGAGTGCATGTGTGTGCATGCGGGTGTGTATGTGTCCACATCCGGGTGTCTGTGTGCATGTGTGTGCACATGTGTGTGTGCATGTGCATGTGTGGGTGTGTATGTGTGCACATGTGGGTGTCTGCACACGCGTGTGAATTTATGTGTGTATTGTGTGCATGTGTGTATAAGTGTGTATTTTGCACATATACACATGGGTGGGTGCACAGGTCTGTGCATGTGTGTGCACATGTAGGTATGTGTGTGCACATGTGGGTATGCATGTGTGCACACATGGGTATCTGTGTGCATGTGTGCACAGGTATGTATTTGCACATGTGGGCATGTTTGTGTGCACACGTGTGTGTGCATGTGTGCACAGGTGGGTGTGTAGGTGTGCACTGTGGATGGGTATGCACATATGTGTGTGTGTATTGTGTGCACACGTGTGTCTGTGTGCATGTGTGTGCACAGGTGGGTGTGTATGTATGTGCATGTGGATGGGCAAGCACATGTTTGTATATGTGTGGGGGTGTGCACCCATGGGTGTGTCTGTGTCTGTGTGCATGAGTGTGCACCAGTGGGTGGGTGGAGTGTGCACAGGGATGTTTATGTGTGTATACCCATGTGTGCACCCATGTGTGTGTGCTCTTGTGTACAGAGATGGGTGTGTACTGTGTGTGTGTGCATGTGTGTGCACATGGATATATACAGACACATGCTTGTGTGTGTCTCCCAGAGACCATTGCTGGATCAATGTGGGGATTATGTGGTGTCCCCATCACCCTGGGTCTGCCTGTGCGATTTAGCCAGAATCTCCAGGGGCCATGAGCCTTGTGAGTGGGCCTTGGACCGAGCATGGGAATGTGCCTGGTGAGTCTGAAAATCCACTGTTATGTGTATTACCTCATGGCTGTGTGTGTGAGCATGCATGTGTGAGTCTGCACGTATGTGGTTCTGTGTCCATGGGTGAACCTGGGTGCTCATGTGTGTGCCTGTGTCCACACCAGTGCCTTATATTGATGGGAGTGGCTGTGTGTTCAGGTGTGCCTGTGTCACATGTGTGTCTGTATCTGTGTGTGTCTGTGTCTTTTCATGTGCACACCCTTGTGTTTGCTTGTTTCAGCAGCATCACCCTGTCCACTCGACTGGGCAAGCTCTTCACTGTTGGGCCATGGAGTAGGAGAAGAGGGGAAGGTGGGACTGAGCCAGGGATGCGTGTGAGCAGCCTGGGATAAAGGCTGGAGCACAGAGAATGACATGTCTCCTTAGAGGTGCCTAGGGTGTCTGAGGCTTGACAGAGGGTCCCAAGAGAAGAAAGGATGAGAAGCAAGCAGTGGCTGTCCAGACCAACCTCCCTCAGCCCACAATCCCTCCCACAGAAGGAAGAGCTGCCAGGGCCCACCACGTTTGACATCTACGAATTCCATTTCTCTGACCTGGAGTGCACGGAGCTGGACCTGGTCAAATGTGGCATCCAGATGTACTACGAGCTGGGCGTGGTCCGCAAATTCCAGATCCCCCAGGAGGTGGGAGAACACTGCAGGAGGCATAGTCAGGTCCTGGAGGCCGCCCAGGACATGGGGTTGGGGGTTTGGTCAGGGCCTCAGGTTCCCCAGGAGGTGAGGGGGATGGAGTTGGGGATCCTAGATCCCACAGGAAGTTTGGCGGGCAGACATGTTCATCACAGAACAGGTAAAATACAGGAAGTAAGCATAAAAAAAAAATTGGATGGCTGGGAGATGGCTGGGTGATGGCTGGATTGATGGATGGCTGGGTGGGTCAATGGTAGTTGGATAGCTGGATAAATGGGTGGATGGGTCACTGGTAGTTGGATGGCTGGATAAATGGATGGATGCATGGATGGATGGGTCAATGGTAGTTGGATGGTTGGATAAGTGAATGGATGGATGGATGGGTGGATGGGTCAACGGTAGTTGGATGGTTGGATAAGTGAATGGATGGGTGGATGAGTCAGTGGTAGTTGGGTGGTTGGATAAATGGATGGATGGGTGGATGGATGGGTCAATGGTAGTTGGATGGTTGGATAAATGGATGGATGGGTCAGTGGTAACTCGATGGCTGGATAAATGGATGGATGGGTGGATAGGTCAACGGTAGTTGGGTGGTTGGATAAGTGAATGGATGGGTGGATGGATGGGTCAATGGTAGTTGGGTGGTTGGATAAATGGATAGATGGGTGGATGGATGGGTCAATGGTAGTTGGATGGTTGGATAAATGGATGGATGGGTCAGTGGTAACTCGATGGCTGGATAAGTGAATGGATGGGTGGATGGGCCAATGGTAGTTGGATGGTTGGATAAGTGAATGGATGGGTGGATGGATGGAGAAGTGGGTGGATGAGTGCTAGATGAGTGGATGGGTCGTTTAATGAAATAATAGATGGGTGGATGAATGGATGGACAGTAGATGGATGGTGAACAGATAGATTTAAAGATTTATTAATAGAAGTTCCAAACAATTTGATCATAAAGCACATAATTTGGCAATATCAGGGGATTTGGTGTGGGGTACAGAGGAAATAGAAGCATCCCATCACCTAAACAGAAAACACAAAGTGGCCCTCCAGGTTTGGCCACAGCAGTGCTCCTGGGAGACCCCCTGGGAAGGATGGGATGGCTTTCCCTCAGTTCCAGGCCTTCCCTGGACCCCCTGCTCTCCCTCATCCCAGAGCTCCAGGCCTCCCTGGGTTCCCCTGCTCTGCCCTCATCCCACAGCTCCAGGCCTCCCTGGGTCCCCTGCTCTCCCTCATCCCACAGCTTTAGGCCCCCCCTGGATTCCCCTGCTCTCCCTGATCCCACAGCTTTAGGCCCTCCCTGGGTCCCCTGCTCTTCCTCATCGCACAGCTCCAGGCCTCCCTGGGTCCCCTGCTCTCCCTCATCCCACAGCTCCAGGTGTCCCTGGGTCCCCTGCTCTCCCTCATCCCACAGCTCCAGGCCTTCCCTGGGTCCCCTACTCTCCCTCATCCCACAGCTCCAGGTGCCCCTGGGTCCCCTGCTCTGCCCTGCTTCTACCACTGCATCTCAGGGGGCTTCCCACAGCCCAAGGGAAAGAATCCTCTTTTCTCATGCCCCTCTGAGAATAGGTGCAGCAGGCTGGCATTTTCAAAAGAAATTGTACTAAATGCTAAGGGAAAACACTAAAGAAAAATGTATAGAAGATATTTGCAGCCAGGCACGGTGGATCACTTCTGTAATCCCAGCATTTTGGGAGGCCAAGGCAGGCGGATTACCCGAGCTCAGGAGTTCAAGACTATCCTGGCCAACATAGTGAAGCCCTATCTCTACTAAAAATACAAAAATTAGCTGGGCATGGTGGTGACACCTGTAATCCCAGCTACTCAGGAGGCTGAGGCAGGAGAATCTCTTGAACCCGGGAGGCCGAGGTTGCAATGAGCAGAGATTGTGCCACTGCACTCCAGCCTGGGGGAAAAGAGCGAGACATCACCTAAAAATACATATATGTTTGCATACTAAAACATATTTCCAAATAATTTTCTGACCCTAAAAATCACGATGGCTGCAGAAAGAGGCTCCCAGTGACCAGCATTCCCTTGCCCTGCAGACGTCCGCACTCCACCCCTGCCTGCAGCCCAGCATTCTGCCCATTCAAATGCCTGTGCCTGAAACTGATGTCTTAAAACATGCTGCATCCCCAGGGGTCCTCCTCCTGGCTTGAGGCCGGGCAGTCAGATGGCAGCTGGGCAGTCAGATGGACGCCAGGCAGTCAGATGGAGGCCAGGCAGTCAGATGGCGGCCGGGCAGTCAGATGGAGGCCGGGCAGTCAGGCAGTCAGATGGAGGCCGGGCAGTCAGATGGAAGCCAGGCAGTCAGGCAGTCAGATGGAGGCCGGGCAGTCAGACGGAAGCCGGGCAGTCAGATGGAGGCCGGGCAGTCAGATGGAGGCCGGGCAGTCAGATGGTGGCCGGGCAGTCAGATGGAGGCCGGGCAGTCAGATGGAAGCCGGGCAGTCAGATGGAGGCTGGGCAGTCAGATGGTGGCCGGGCAGCCCCTGAAGGCTGGGGCTGTTCTCAGCTTCTGCCCTGCCATCCTCCACCCTGTAGGTGCCAATATGGCAGCCCCTATCCAGGAAGGCCAGCGGCGGCCGGTGGGGAACAGTGGGGATGGGGAAGGCCAGGAGTCCAGGAGACAGAGTGTGGGGATGCTGGCACGGGGCAGGCCTTCCACTGGGAAGCCAGCCACACGTGCTGCCCTGGCAGGACTCACACACTTGCTGCCGGCACCTGTGTCCTCTCGTCCTCTTGGCTCCTCTAGGTCCTGGTGCGGTTCCTGTTCTCCATCAGCAAAGGGTACCGGAGAATCACTTACCACAACTGGCGCCACGGCTTCAACGTGGCCCAGACGATGTTCACGCTGCTCATGGTGCGTGGCTGCCAGAAGGATGGGGCTGTGCAGGCCCTCCTGGTGCCAAGGGCAGTGCCCATGCATCCCTGAGGATGAGACGGGGTCCTCCCAGGGCAGAGGGATGGAGGAAGCCAACACCCTCCAACACTGCGCAGCCCCCCAGCCCTGCAGTGGTTGAGGGCCCCCGGGCCAGCTCTGTCCTCCCAGCCCCTCCCTACTCCCCGCCCTGCTGGAGCCGGGACCGGTGAGCAAGGCAGCCCTGTCTCTACAGACGGGCAAACTGAAGAGCTACTACACGGACCTGGAGGCCTTCGCCATGGTGACAGCCGGCCTATGCCACGACATCGACCACCGAGGCACCAACAACCTGTACCAGATGAAGTAGGCGCCGCAGGGCGGGCGTGTGAACTGCCCTGAACCCACTCCCCGTGATAGGGTGCATGAATTGGGCTCCCATAGCGGGCTATGTAGAAAGTGGAGTCCACGGCATCAGCCCTGAACCCACTCCCCGTGATAGGGAGCGTGAACCCGGCTCCCCATAGCAGGTTATGTAGAAAGCGGAGTTCACGGCATCAGCCCTGAATCCACTCCCCATGATAGGGAGCATGAACCCGGCTCCCCATAGCAGGTTATGTAGAAAGTGGAGTCCACGGCATCAGCCCTGAATCCACTCCCCTTGATAGGGAGTGGGAACCCGGCTCCCCATAGCAGGCTATGTAGAAAGTGGAGTTCAAGCTGGGTGTGGTGGCTCATGCCTGTCATCCAGCACTGTGGGAGGCAGAGACAAGCAGTTTGCTTGAGCCCAGGAGTTTGAGACCAGCCTGGGCAACATAGCAAGATCTCTCCTCTACAAAAACTATTTTGAAAAATAGCTGTGGCCGGGCACGGTGGCTCATGCTGGGAGGCCGAGGCAGGTAGATCACCTGCCTGGAGTTGGAGACCATCCTGGCCAACACGGTGAAACCCCGTCTCTACTAAAAATACAAAACAGCCAGGCATGGTGGTGAGTGCCTGTAGTCCCAGCTACTCAGGAGGCTGAGGCAGGAGAATTGCTTGAACCCGGGCTATAGAGGTTGCAGTGAACCAAGATCATGCCACTGCACTCCAGCCTGGGTGACACAGACAGCAACACCCTGTCTCAAAAAAAAAAAAATAAAGTGTGGCCCATCTGGAGGGGCTGCAGTGTGCAGGCTAGGCCAGGCCGGGGCAGGTCCCATGGGCCTCACCCCTACCTGCCACTACCTGTGTGACAGGTCCCAGAACCCCTTGGCCAAGCTCCACGGCTCCTCAATTCTGGAGCGGCACCACCTGGAGTTTGGGAAGTTCCTGCTCTCAGAGGAGGTTGGTATCCTCACTCTCAGTTTCTGCTGTGGGCGCTGGGGAGCAGGGTTCTGATGCATGGGTGAGCGCTGGGTGGGTGAGCACTGGGTCAGGGTGGCAGAGAAGGCCCAGGGCTGAGGCTGGGGGCAGGTGCCTCACAGGCCCTGGGAAGGTGTGTGTAGGGCTGGATCCACATCTGGAAAGAACCCCTCCTGGCGGGGGGTGGAAGCCTAGGCCGATGGGGCCTGGGACTGAACAGTGGGAGAATGAGGGGCAGCCAAGCCCCGGGGGCACCCAAGGACCTGGACACTCAGACGCCCCCCTCCGCCCACCCTGGTGGTGACCTCTGAGACCATCTGGTTCCCAAGCCGATGACCTGGGGCAGGAACCACTGGCAAGAGGGCTGGGCACCCTGCGGAGGGGCCGCCCACCTAGGGTGAGGGCATGAAAGGACAGGCAGCCGGGCAGAAGGGGCTGGATCCCTGAGCCCCCTGAGAGGTGGCCGCAGGGCGCCTGACACACTGGGCTCGACCTCCGCAGACCCTGAACATCTACCAGAACTTGAACCGGCGGCAGCATGAGCATGTGATCCACCTGATGGACATTGCCATCATCGCCACGGACCTGGCCCTGTACTTCAAGTGCGCGCCTTCCCGGGAGGGGGCCTGGCGGGCAGGCAGGGAGCCCTGGGACTCCAGCCGACGCGGGGTGGGTCCGACCTGGAGATCGCAGCCCCACACCCTGCAGACCTGGGTGGGGCCCGGTTCTGGCTTAGCTCCTCCCTGCAGACAGGGGCTTGGGGCGGGGTCTCCGCACTTGCTCCCACCTGCCCCTCCCTTGTTCCCTGGGTTCAGGAAGAGGGCGATGTTTCAGAAGATTGTGGATGAGTCCAAGAACTATGAGGACAAGAAGAGCTGGGTGGAGTACCTGTCCCTGGAGACCACCCGGAAGGAGATCGTCATGTGAGGCCAGGTGGAGGGGCCTGGGGGCTGTCCTTTCCCGCTGGGGGCAGAAGGGCCTAGGGGCTGTCCTTCCCCGCTGGGGACGCAGGGGCCTGGGGGCTGCCCTTCCCCACTGGGATGGGGCAGAGGGGCCTGGGGGCTGCCCTTCCCCACCGGGATGGGGCAGAGGGGCCTGGGGGCTGCCCTTCCCTGGCCTCACTCAGCCGCTGGTCAGCCCCTCCCCTGAGGCTCTGGAGTGGGACGAGCCATCTATTGGCAGCTTGTCTAGGACCCTGAAACAAATGCTCCGTCCTTATTTCCCAACTCTGGGGGAGACGGCGCGGAGCTGGGGAGGACACAGGCACCACCTTGGTCTGTCGCCCTTGGCAACAGCTTACTTCATTCTGACTTCCGCTTCTTCACCTGCAAAATAGTGACTCACAAACAGCCCCCTCCCCAAGCTGGTCCCAGGGACCCAGTAAGAAAATACATATAAACCAGGCCAGGCCCGGTGACTCACGCCTGTAATCCCAGCACTTTGGGAGGCCGAGGTGGGCAGATGACCTGAGGTCAAGTGTTCGAGACCACCCTGGCCAACATGGTGAAACCGTGTCTCTACTAAAAACACAAAAATTAGCTGGGTGTGGTGGTGGGCACCTGTAATCCCAGCTACTTGGGAGGCTGAGGCAGGAGAATCACTTGAACAGGGGAGGAGGAAGCTGCAGTGAGCTGAGATCATGCCATCACACTTCAGCCTGGGTGACAGAGACTGTCTCACAAAAGAAAAAAAAGAAAACACATATAAACCACCTGCCCTCAGAAGGCGCCCATCAGCATTCGCACCTGGTTTGTGTGCCTGCAGGGCCATGATGATGACAGCCTGTGATCTGTCTGCCATCACCAAGCCCTGGGAAGTCCAGAGCAAGGTTAGGACTGGCACAGGGCCCTCCAGACCCAGAGGCAGCGCCTCTCAGTGCGTGGGTTGGGGGAGGGAGCCAGGGGCAAGGGTAGGGTGCTGCAGTGTGCCTGTGCAGCCCAACCAGAGCCCTGCATGGGGGAACCCTGAGGGTCTGGGGCAGAGAAGACCGAGACTCGGAGTCTCACGGGCGGGGTAGAGGGGTGTGCCAGGCCGTCCTCACAGGCACAGAGCTCCAGACAGCTGCCTTCCTGTGCCTCCAGGTTGCACTTCTGGTGGCTGCTGAGTTCTGGGAGCAAGGTGACTTGGAAAGGACAGTCTTGGATCAGCAGCCCATTGTGAGTGCTGCTTCTGGAACCTTCCACCCGACAAGGGCATTAAAGCCCTTTTGGTCTGTGGGAGTCTCCTGTCCTGGCTTGGCATCAGGCAGGGAGTTCTGAGGCCCCAGGGTCTTTATCTCACTTTGTGGGGTCATGTGACATGCGTGTGGGTGGCTCAGATCTGGGTACAGCTGTGGCCTGGGTGATGCTTATGCAGAGGTGACGTCGTTGGCACTGGAGGAATCAGGGCCAGTGGCTCATCACCAAGAGCTCCTGGGTCCAGGCAGCTCTGCAGGTGAACCCCGGTGGGGCCATGAACCATTCCCCAGGAAAGTCCTGGGGAAGGTGTTAGGGCAGAGAACGCATGGGGGGGGGGACCATCCCAGGCCCATATCATGGACAACGCCAGGGTCCTCAGGTCAGCAGCAGGGCCTGGATATCTGCTGGCAGCAGGGTAGGTGCCAGCAAATGGGAGAGGCAGGAAGCCCTGTTCCAGGGGTTGGAGAGGCAGGATAGGGACCAGGGGTTGGAGAGGCAGGGCTGCCCTAGCCCACGTGGACAGGTGGGCGCTTTAGTTTCTCACACACCCGCTCCGGTGGGGGGGGAGGGGCTGTGTGGAGCCTACAGTGGGGAGAGCTTGGGCCAGGTGCAGCCTCAGCAGGAAAGGGGGCCTTGGTTGGTCGGTGAAGCCTGGCAGGGGAAGGACAGGCAGCAGTTTCAACCCCTGGGCCCGGCCCCTAGAGTCCTGCGTGGTTCCTCCTCCCCGGGAGGCTGTCAGGGAACTGACAGATAGCCCAGGGCACCCGGGCTCTGCCACTAGAAATCACTCCAGAGCACATCCGCTTCTGCCCCAGGTGAGGGCACAGCAAGGTCCCAGCCAGCCGAGTGACTGGGCAGTGTAGCTGGACGTGGCTCAGCACCGTGGACAGCGCCATCCCCGCCTCTCCCCAGCTGCAGGCAGCGTCCCCAGAGCCACCAGGCGGCTGCCTTCAGGGGACCACGGGCTGGAGCCAACAGCAGCTGTGGGAAGGAGCTGCCCACGGATCCAGGGGCTGCGGAGCAGCTGGCTGAGGGGAGGGTGCCGGCTTCCCCTCACGAGGGCTGGCGTCTGCCGGGCAGGCTCCACCCAGGCTGGGCTCCGTCCTTTTCACTTCATGAGTACCTCTGAGAGAAAATTGCAGGTCAGGGCTGGGCACTGTTCTCCTGCCTCCTTTCCTCCCACCAGCCCATGATGGACAGAAACAAGGCGGCCGAGCTCCCCAAGCTGCAGGTGGGCTTCATCGACTTCGTGTGCACTTTCGTGTACAAGGTGCGTGGTTCACAGTGTTCAGCACTGACTGTGGCAGGGCAGCGGGGCACAGGCGAGGGGCAGGGGCTGGACTTGCGTGGACTCACACAGGGGCCCAGCGGCGTCCTCACTGGGGCAGGGACACCTGTGCAGGCTTCATGCCACCCTTGAGTGGGGCAGATGTGGAGGAACATCGGTGACCGAACCCCGACAGACGCCCCAGCCCATCCTCACCCTGCTGCACCCCCCCCAAGCTCTGAGCCCTTTCCCAGCCCAGAATGTGCTCGGCTTACCTCCAGGCCCACCCCAGAAGTCTCTCCTCAGTGTCCCCCACCGGGGCCAGCACACCCTGTTCTGGGGTCCCTGACTGCAACACCGTGGGTTCATTTGTTCCATGTCTGTGAACCCTCAAGGCAAGGCTGGGGCTGGTGCTGGCTTTGTGCTGGTGTGCCCACCTGCACCATGTCTGTGAGCCCTCGAGGGGGGGGCCTGGGTCTGCCTGTCTCCTCGTGTGCCCTCCCGCCCGCAAGGCGTCTGTGAACCCTTGAGGTGGCTGGGGCTGGCTTTGTGCTGGCGTGCCCGCCTGCACCGCGTCTGTGAACCCTCGAGGGAGTCCTGGGTCTGCCTGTGTGCCCACCTGCCAGCATGGTGTCTGTGAACCCTTAAGGTGGGCTGGGTCTGCCTGTCTGCCTTTGCACCTGCCCGCAAAGCACCTGTGAACCCTCGAGGGGGGCCTGGGTCTGCCTGTCTCCTGGTGTGTCCACCCACAACGGCATTTGGAACAGCAGGAGCCACATCCCTGCAGATTTGCCACAGACCCAATGCCCAGACAAGTCTCTGAGGATGCAAGGCGGGCGCTGAGGGGGAGAGTGGGGGGGACAGGGGTCTGACCGTGGGGCCCCCATGTGATGCTCAAGAGAGCCACCCCCCTCTGGCCACTCCCTGTGGTGTTGGAATCCTCACCCCAAGGAAGAGGCCTCAGGTTCCACACGAAGCCATCCCTGAGTGGGCTGTGCCCCATCCCACCCGACCTGGGCCATCAGTGCTGGGGAGAAGGCAGGGCCAGGGAGGACATTTGGGCCTAAAGTGGCCACAGGTCACGGCCCCCTGCAGGTACCCCCACTGCCTTCCCTACCCTGCCCCACCTCATGTGATGTGCACGTGTGGGGGTGGTATGCTTGTGTGATGTGTGTGTGGGAGGGACGGGAGAAGGCACTGCAGGGCCTGCTATCCACCTGTGCTCACCACCCTCTGCCGGGGCACCTGCCCCCGCCCCGAGCTCGTTCCTGGGTTCCTCTCCCTGCAACATGGCACTCTCAGCATTCACACCCTCAGGCTCCCGGCTTTGATGTCACCAGCACAAGCCCCAGGCCTTCTCCCTTCATAGAGTTCTGGCCGGAAGGTGCCCCCTCCACGCATTCCTTCCTCCTGCCCAGCAGTTCCCCCTGGAGGGGAAGGGATGAGCTGGGAAAGCACTGTTCCAACCCTCAAGAGCACATGGGGCATGTGGGACATGCAGTGACTTCTCGACCCCCCTCAGGAGTTCTCGCGTTTCCACGAAGAGATCCTGCCCATGTTCGACCGACTGCAGAACAACAGGAAGGAGTGGAAGGCACTGGCTGACGAGTACGAGGCCAAGATGAAGGCTCTGGAGGAGAAGAAGCAGGAGGACAGGGTGGAGGCCAAGAAAGGTCTGGCTCTGTGTGGCCTGCGGGGCAGGGACTTGGTGATGCTCCCAAGGCAACGTGAAAAGACAGGGCGCATAGCAGAGTTAGACTGGAGAAAAGCAGAGCTGCTTTGAAGCAGCCCCAAGGCAGATGAGCCTGGCTCCTCCCGCAGGGCCACACTGCGGGGAGGGGCCGTGGTGCGGGGACAGCAGCTGCTGACTCCACCTCCGTGGTAACCCAGACAGAAAAACTTCCTCCATTCCTAGCCAGTGAACCCCATTTTTCACTACAGAAGTGATCATGTGTTATGTCCTGCATAAAGGACTCCGTTGTCACAAGTCAGCACACTCCCAAGTTCAAATCCCAAAGGCATCGTGGCCTTGCCATTTGCCACACTTGGCTACCTTAGCTCTGGGGTCTGGCTTGCTATTCTCACTATGCCATGCTGTTCCCGCCACCCCACACTGCTCCCGCCACCCCACGCTGTTCCCGCCACCCCACGCGGTTCCCACCACCCCACACGGTTCCCCTACTCCACGCTGTTCCCGCTATCCCATGCTACATAAACAAGGCGACTTCAAGGCTGTGGGAGGCCAGGATGAGTGCAGTCAGGGCACGGTGTCAACAGGGGCTAAAGCATTAAGAAAGGCTCAGCCAGGCTAATCGGCTTGGGCTGGCCATAGACCTCAGCACTGTCCTTTCTCCTGCAGGAGTTGGTAGAGGTCACACCAGGCAGGAGGGAAGGAACGGGGCTGGTGTGCACACGTGGTTCCCACTCACCATCTTCTGTCTTCTCTTGCAGTAGGCACAGAAATTTGCAATGGCGGCCCAGCACCCAAGTCTTCAACCTGCTGTATCCTGTGACACCGGTCCTGTGGGACCCAACAGCTTCCTCAGTCTTCACCCACAAGGACTTGGGTTCTAACTGTGGCCGTTTGCTACAAGACGTTAGGAAGCCCAAGAAAATGACTGAGGATCATTTTGGATATTTTAATTTTTTTTTTTTGAGATGGAATTTTGCTCTGTTGCCCAGGCTGGAGCGCAGTGGCACAATCTCAGCTCACTGCAACCTCCACCTCCCGGGTTCAAGTGATTCTTGTGCCTCAGCCTCCCGAGTAGCTGGAACTACAGGCGCCTGCCACCATACCCTGCTAATTTTTATATTTTTAGTAGAAGCAGCATTTCACCATGTTGGCCAGGCTGGTCTCGAACTCCTGACCTCAGGCGACCCCCTGCCACGGCCTCCCAAAGTGCTGGGATTACAGGCATGAGCCACTGCGCCCGGCCTAAATTTTTTTTAAGGTTTGTGTTTTTATAACCTGAAGTCAACTGTGAATAAACAGTGTAGCCCACATTACTCAATAGTTACCACTGGGAGAGCTTTCTTTGAAAAGGGTCGGTGAACTCTGAAATCATTGAGAACACTTGCAGCCACTGTGTACATCTGTGTATACTGGTAAACAGATGGACACAGAGATGCTGTTTGGCATCTGGTTTAGGAAAACACATATGCTTAGAAATTAAGAATAAAATAAACAGAAAACAATTTGCCCATTATTTGTGGTAAAGTTACAGCAGAAGCCACACTACTTTTGACCCATCAGAAAATTCTGCCAGAAAGGTTAAGACCAGAGTAGGGCGGTGATCAGACTTAGTGGTCTGAGTGGAAGACGTCTGTAATGAATGCCATGCAGAGTGGCTCTGAAGGCTCCAGACGGCACCAGAAGGGCAGGGCCGGGCTGGATGCCGAAGCCGGTGTACCCCCATGATTTAATATTGGTGAGCCTGGAGTAAAGGACAGAGGCAAAGAAGGGACTTCACAGTTGAAATGGGTATTATGTTCAGGATCTCCAACGCATGATGTGAGCTCCAAAGCACTTGCTCCCAACACTAGGTGACACCTGGATGGCGTCACTGGGGTGGGCATGGGGGAGCAACAGACATACCCAGCGCATCCATAGGCCTGCAGGAAGGGGATGGTTTTGTTTATTTATTTTTAAAATTTTTGGATGGATTCTCGCTGTCATCCAGGCTGGAGTGCAGTGGCGTGATCTCAGCTCAATGCAACCTCTGCCTCCCAGGTTCAAGCAATTCTCCTGCCTCAATCTCCTGAGTAGCTGGGATTATAGGCGCCCTTCACCACACCCAGCTAATTTTTAGCAGAAACGGGGTTTCACCATGTTGGCCAGGCTGGTTTAAGAGATCTGCCCATCTCGGCCTCCAAAAGCACTGGGATCACAGGTATGAGTCACCGTGCCCGGCCTTAATTTTCATCTCATTGGTCAGAGACCGCTGGTGTCCAGAGCCTGGGACTGGGATGAGGGGCTCTTAAGAGGTTCTGAGGGACCCTGCAACCAGCCCCTCTGGACCCCACTGCACTGAGCACAGGAGGGACGCCAGGACAGGATGTGAAAGCATCTTGCTCGGCTGGCGAAGTGGCTCACACCTGTAATCCCAGCACTTTGGGAGGCTGAGGCAGGCAGACCATGAGGTCAAGAGATTGAGACCATCCTGGCCAACATGGTGAAACCCTGTCTCTACTTAA
>NW_016107432.1:2559995-2569514 GCF_001604975.1 Cebus imitator
AAAAAAAAAAAAAAAAAAAAAAAAAAAAAAAAAAAAAAAAAAAAAAAAAAAAAAAAAAAAAAAAAAAAAAGAAAGCATCTTGCTCACTCAAACCTCACCTTAACCAAATATCCTGAAAAGTTTGTAGGCTGCTTCTCCCTTTGGTCTTACATTTGCAAATGAACTTATCTTACAAACTGAGGCTCAGAAGCCTGGATTGCTTAAGGCACATAATTAGAACACAGCAAATTCAGTCTATCCATTCAGTCTATCCAATACAAATCACCAGGCCAAGGGTTAGGGTCGTTGGCAAGCTCACAGCCAGAAGGGGTGAGAAGCCCAGGAAGCCTCCTGGGGAGGGAAGCCCTCAGGCACCACAGGCCCCCCTCCTGAACAGCTCCAACAGCACCTACCACAGGCCCCCCTCCTGAACACCTCCAACAGCACCTACCACAGACCCCCCTCCTGAACAGCTCCAACAGCACCTACCACAGGTCCCCGTCCCTGAACAGAGCTCCAACAGCACTCAGGCCTTGTCCCCAGGAGGTCACATTGCTGGACTTTAGTCTCAGGTCTGAACTGGCCACCTCCTGGGATCAAAGGGAGAATATGTGAAGTGCTAGGTGGGGGCAAGGGTGAGCGTGGAGGACCCAGCTTCCCAACTGTAAGGGCATCAGCCAGTGCCCACCCCTCCCTATCCAGGGGTCAGGGCTGCTGACAGCAGCAGCCTAGAACTCAGAATCAAAACAACCCAGTCCCCATGAGGCCCCCAGCTGACTAACTCCATTATAGACAACCTTTGAGGATCCCTCCCAGATGCCCCAGACAGAACAGGCACTGGGTGTCTGTCCTTCCCGCTGTGTTTGTATGATGCATTCTGGGTCTGTGATGGGCGACATGGATTAATTCTTTAGAAACCCCTCCCTGTCTTCCACCCAACATGAACTGGAAGATGGACCAAGCTTGAGTCTAGGAATTGGACAACCAGCGACAGCAAATGAGAAGGAGCTGCAGTATAGTACAACACAGGAAGCTTTATTTTTCAATCTGCTGCTGCTCCACAGAGAGGCTGGGAGGGTCACTCATTTAAATATGCTGTCCTCTTGGGCTGGAAGGTTAGAAGAAAACCACAAGTTACTACACTCAGGAAACCTAAAAAGTTCACTTCAGCTTCCCAGTTTTTTGTTTTTTGAGACAGAGTCTTGCTCTGTCACCCAGGCTGGAGTGCAATTGTGAGATCTCGACTCACTGCAACCTCTACCTCCCAGATTCAAGCCATTCTCCCGCCTCAGCCTCCTGAGTAGCTGGGATTATAGGTACCCGCCATTATGCATGGCTAGGTTTTTTTTTTTTAGACAGAGTTTCGCTTTGCTGCCCAGGCTGGAGTGCAGTGGCATGATCTCAGCTCACTGCAACCTCTACCTCCCAGGTTCAAGCAATTTCTCATGGCTCAGCCTCCTGAGTAGCTGGAATTACAAGCGCCCACCACCACATCTAGCTGATTTTTTGTGTTTTAGTACAGATGGGGTTTCACCATCTTGCCCAGGCTAATCTTGAACTCCTGAGCTCAGGCAATCTGCCTGTCTCGGCCTTCCAAAGTGCTAGGATTACCGGTGTGAGCAACCGGCGCCCAGCCATGCCCAGTTAATTTTTGTAAAGATGGGGTTTCACCATGTTGGTCAGGCTGGTCTTGAACTCCTGACCTAAGGTGATCCGCCCACCTCAGCCTCCCAAAGTGCTGGGATTACAGTCGTGAGCCACCTTGCCCGGCCAGCTCCTCCATTTTAGAACAATCCATATCTACTTAGCTCCGCTTAAATGTTCTCCTCCATTTTCCCTAACCCTGCACAAACCTGAGAGGGACAATGTATAAGAGCCAGTGTCATGCGTACCTTCTGCCAATTCTTTGGCAATCCGTTTCAGTTCATCCTGCTTCTTCTTCTCCTCTGCCGCTATCCTCCTCTCCTCTTCTGCCCGAGGTTTTAGGTATCCTGTTTCAGGGAATGAACTTCACTGGAAGTGCTGCTTGAAAAGAACTGAGTCCACACAGGTCATGGTATCTTCAGCGACGCTGTGAACCAGACGCATCTGCTGCCCCTCTCTTTATGTCAATGGGGTCAAGGCTTGACCTTCAGCCTAAAGAGTCCAACCCAGAGGCTACAGGGTCCCTGCTGCCCCTCCCCTCACGAACTGGCTCCTTTGTCCTCTGCAAACAGGGACTGCCTCCCGCCAGACCTCAGCACTCCAACACCCACTCAGCACCCGTTTTCACCAAGAAGCAGCCGTTTTCGAGTCCCCTGCCCGGGCCTTAGAAGTCTGAGCTTTGAGTGAGCTGATTCCCAGTCACTCCGACCTCCCCGCCGCGCTCTCGGGGCCACGCTCGGTGGACACGGTCCTGCATCCTCGCATCCGTCCCAGCCCCGCTTCCAGAGCCGGAGTTCACCGAACGGCACAGGAGCTCCCCAGGAAAGCCGAGTAGACCCCGCCCCGGCCCCGCCCGCGGTCACTCACTGTAGCGCGTGGCTCCGTAGGCCATGCCGAGGAACAAGAAGGAGTAGCGGCCGAGCTGCGAGACAGGACAGTCAGAGGCGGCGGGGGACCGGGCTCGCGGGGCAGGGGTCGCGGGAGTAGACGGGGTGGGGTCGCGAGGTAGAGATCGCAGGAGGTGTGGGGGTAGGGTCGCCAGGTGGGGATCATGGGAGGGGAGGGGATCGAGGGTCGCAGCCCGCAGGGTCGGAGCTGTGGGGAGGGACACGAGGGGGCCAAGGCACTGGTCGGCGGCTGCGAAGCCTGAATCACCTTGATGAGCGGAGAGACCTGCACCGGCGGCACCATCTTGTCCGTGACCTTCGCACCGGAAGCACAACCCGCAGACCGAGGAGGACGCCACACAAGCCCTCAAAGCCGCTGAGGCAAAGGCGAGCTGGGCGGACGCATGCGCTGTTAGCTGCGAGCGAGCGGAGGCGGGGAGCGCCCCTGGCGGCCGGAGGGTGACTGAGTCCGCCAGCGCGGCGGTGACGTCACATGGAGCGCAAGCGCACACGAGCTGGGGTGCGCGGATGACCTCCGGTTGCGCCTGCGCAGTCGCTGCATGCGGCGGGCTCTGCGCGGAGTGGGCGGGGGGTTCACAGCCGAGACCGCGGACCCGCGCGTGCTCTGCCCTCCTGCGCGGGGCGTCCGGGGCCTGAAATCGGGGCGGCTCGGGCGGACCCAGCCCCGCGGCCCGCGACCCCCTGAGGGCGGCCTGGGCCGGGAGCCGAGTGTGAGCCGAGCGCCGGCGGCTCCCGGGCAGGTCCCTTCCCGGGCAGGGCAGTGGCCTCTGGCCGGCGTCTGTCGCCGGCCAGGCCGCGGGAGCACGGCCTCCAGGCCCCTTTCCTGTGGCTGCTCTGCCTGGGAGCCCCGGGCCACCCGCCCGTCCCCGCGGACCCCCCGTCACTTCCGTCCCGAGGAGGGGCTGGGGAAGACGCCGGGACTGGAAGACCAGCCCCCCGAGGCCTGGGGACCACCGAGCCCACTCTGGTCCCTGCTGGCCCCCGTCCGCGCCCCAGGCAGCTCCCCCTGTGCCCGAGGTGCTGACCCGCCAGCCCGGTGGACACCAGGCCTGCAGTCGGCGGGGAGCCTTGCCGCTGCCACGTCCTGGGTCTTCCTGGCGGCAGCCGTGCCTCTCGTGCCGGGCCACCCACGGCCCCCTTTGGCAGTGAGGCAAGGCCTCCTGTGTCCCAGTCTCCCGGCCCTGCACGGCGGCAGGCAGAAGCAACCGGAGAACCATGGCTGGGGCCCCGCTAAGGCGAAGCATCTCAAACTCCAGGTCCTCCCCCGCATGGGGAGGCGTTCTGAGCCGCCTCTGGCCTCTCCTGGCTTGCTCCGGGGTCCAGGCTCTGGGCCTCTTTGGCTGAGAAACCGGGAAATCACTGGGCTGTTTCCTGGGCTGGGGATACCGAGGCCGATCCTGTAGGGCCGCGGACCGGTAGCGGTTTGTGGCCGGTTAGGAACCGGGCCGCACAGCACGAGGTAAGGACAGAGGAGGTAGCGAGGCCGCCGAGCCCGGCCACTGCCAGATCAGCCTCCGCATTAGATTCCCATAGGAGCAGGAACCCTATTGCGAACTGCGCACTCCAGGGATCTGGGTCGCGCGCTCTTTATGAGAATATAATGCCTGGTGAAATGAGGTGGAACAGTTTCATCCCAAAACCTTCCCCATACCCTCCCACACACGGAAAAATTGTCCTCCATGAAACGGTCCCAGGTTGGGGACCTTTTTGGGGCCACTCGATCTTTTCTCCAGCTTCTGTGAGGTGCCCTGGAGCCCCTGAAGACTCCTGCCTGAGGCCTCTGCCTGAGCCTTGTCCTCAGGGGGCCAGAAGCAAACCCCAGCGCCTCCCACTGCTCACTGAGGAAGGCGCAGGTGCGCTGGATCCACAAGGCACAGAACCATCCTGGCCCCATAAAGCCTTTGGCTGGGGCAGACGCCCTCAGGGGACAATGGGTTTTCCCTTCACTGGATTTTAAAATAAACTAGACTCCTCAGCAACTCCTGCTTCCAGAATCAAAAATAAGTGTCTCTGGGGCCCAAGGTTGGGGGTGAGGGAGACATACCAGCAGCTGCCACTGGCGGCGGGGCGGGGTAGGGCACACACACTGCCCAGGGAAGACCCTTTGAAGTCGATGGAGCCTGCCTTTGCTCAGGGCCCTTTCCGGGGCTTAGTGGGGGCAGGGGTCCCACCTGGCTCAGGACACCGCCCACCGGGGCCTCTGCAGCTGTCTGGTCAGCTGTCAGTGCAGAAGCCGATACTCCCCTGGCTCAGGCTCTGCTGCTATCTTTAGCGATGTGCTCAGACTCCAGTGGCCTGGGACCCCTCTGCAGGGGGCTCTGCAGCCCTTCTCACATTCCCGGTGGCTTCGGGGTGGGAGGAGGCTCCCAACCATGCTTCCTCCTTGGGTGTGGTTCTCCCCACTCTTGCAGCCCAGCAGTGCCCCTCGGGGTCACACCCAGACCTCACTGGACTGGGAGCAGGGGATGCCAAGGCCCTTGCTCCCAGCTCCAGGTTCCCAAACCTGGTCACACATTTGCCCCTTGCAGGCTGCCCCAGCTTCCTCCTGGGTGGCTTATGCCTCCCAGGGTCCTCGACCTCAGCCGTCTGTGCTGCATGAGGCCGCTGGCCCTGGGGATGGAGCCCCAGCACCTCAGGGGACGCCGACTGTGAATGCGTCCCTCGGGGGTAGGACCTCCACGCAGGACTGCAAGAGGCACCTGTCTTAGCTTTGCAGACATGGTGGCGCCCCCAGGGCCCCCACCTGGCTGCTGTGGCTGCACACACTCACTCCCACCCCCGCCCCTGCAGCCCAAAGAGGCAGCTGCCCTGGGTCCTACTGCCTGCTGCCTCCCACCCAGATGCAGGCGGAGGGGCTCTGAGAGCTTGCTATCTGCTCAGCCTGCAGGCCTCCTCCTCGATTCTGCTTGGCCTGCCGACCCCCCTCCCACCCCTTGGACCAGGGCATCTGGATTCTGACCCTGAGGTGCCCTCCAACGTCCGGTACCACCAACAGACCCCGGGCCAGGTCCCTCCCCCAGACTCTGCCCCTGAGGCCATGTTATAGGGGGAAGAGCAGACTCAGGGTCCTGGCGGCCCCATCCTGGCCCGTCTGAGCAGCCTGGCCATCTTCAGGGTCCCAGAAATGTCAGCACCCATGGGCCAGGCAAGGAGCTCCCAGCCATGAGGTCAGAAGAAGTGGTCTCAGGGCCAAGGCTATGGACTGATTTCTCTGTCACGGAGGCAGGGAGAGGCGTGGACCCCCGACACACCGTGTGCTTGGCATAAGCCTGGTGACCAGCTGCAGTCGCCCACAGCAACTTTGTGCAAATCTAGAAAAGATGCCCCTTCCTCTGGCTCCTGCAGTTTCAGGGTGCCCAGGCTGCCAGCCAAGAGCATGTGCAGGTGGCCCTAGTGACACCCAGAATCCTTGGGAGAACAAAGCCTCCCCGGGGGCAGGGGACGCGTGGGATGGGAGGTAGACCTGGCTGGAGGTGCCTGGGGGGCTGGGGGCCTTTCGGGGTGGGGCAGGGCAAGGGTATGAGTCACTGCTGGGCTGCCAAAGCTCACTCTGCAGTTGTCCAGTCCCCTGGGGTGGCCCCAAGCCTGTCCTTGTAGGGAGTGGCAGCCGGAGTCCGAGCTGCCCTGGGGGACCAAGCAGGAGCTTAAGATGGGCAAGACCCAGTGTTCTAGGCAGATGCATTGAAGCAGGCAGAACCAGGCATGGTAAGCAGTCCGCCATGCAGGCCTGGGGCAGGCGCGTGTGAGTGTGAGCTGTGCCGTATGTGTGTGCATGTGCACAGACAAGAGCCTGGGCGTGCCTGTGCATGTGTGTGTGACTACACGGGTGTGGGCATGTGCTGTGTGTGTATATGTGCATATGTCAGTGTGTGCACTCACACACATGCACATATATGCATATACACTTATGCATATGTGCACCCCACACACATTTGCATGAGTGTATATGTGCATATGTGTATATGTGCATATGTGAGCGTGTGTATGTGCATGTGATCATGCAGTGTGAGTCATGCAGTGTGGGTGTGTGCTGTGTATGCATGTGTGTGTGCACAAGCGTGTGTATGCGCATGTGATCATGCAGTGTGTGAGTTCAGGTGCAGGCGTGTGTTTTGTGTTCATATGTGCATGTGTGTGACCATGCAGGTGTGGGTGTGTGCTGTGTGTGCATGCATGTGCTGTGTGTGCATATTGAGGGTGTGTATGAGCGTATGTGCGTGTGTGTGACCATGCAGGTGTGGGCGTGTTTTGTGTGGTAGGAGGTACAAGCTCCTGCCCTGGTGAGAGTCAGAGCAGGATGAGGGAGTTCCTGGCCTTCACGAAATCCTGGTACCCAGAACAAGCCCACCCAGAGTCCACTTGCCCCTCAAGCCTTCAGAGGCTAAGCTGGCTGCTGCTGGACCAGGAACCCTGACCCCTGTGCTTCATGGGCATCTGGGAGCCACTGTCCCTCCCCGACTCCCTGTGCTGAAGCTAGACACCTGCAGTCACTGCTTCCCCACCCCCACACAGCTGCCCAGGCTTGAGGCTGGTGTGCTCCTCAGCAGTCTGGCCCCCTCCAGCCCCAGGGCTGAGGTCCACCCTTCATCTGAGTTAAGTCTCCCAAAACTCCGGGTGCCCTGGAGGCTTTCCTCAGCCATGGTGCTCCCTTTGCAGGCCAGCAGGAAGACCAAGAAGAAGGAAGGGGGGGCCCTCCGGGCCCAGAGGGCATCATCCAACGTCTTCTCCAACTTCGAGCAGACTCAGATCCAGGAGTTCAAGGAGGTGAGACTGTCCTGCCTCACTGGGAGCCCCTGTCCTCACTTGGGGTGCTGAGGAGCTGGGAGCAGGGGGCAGGGGCCGGGCCAGCAGCACAGCAGCCCTGGCCTCGGTTCCCAGGCGTTCACACTCATGGATCAGAACCGAGACGGCTTCATTGATAAGGAGGACCTGAAGGACACCTACGCCTCCCTGGGTAGGTACCCAGGCAGAACACCTCAGCCCTTGAAGGAGGTGAACACAGAATGTCCTCCAGCCCCAGACGCCCTGGCCCCTCCTCGAGTGGATCCAGGGCCCTGAGGCTTCGAGGGGATGGCCCCGGCCTCCCTTGGTTCCATCAGACCTGGCAGCGAGCATCCCAGGGTGAGACAGGGTGGGTGGTATAGCCCACACCTGAAAACTTGGAGTGGGCTTTGGGCAGCTCCAGGGAGGGGCTGGTGCTCCGGTGGGAAGCCATAGGCAGCCAGGCAGCTTGCCCCCAAGCCGGACCACAGAGCTGACAGAGGGTGTGGGGACTCTGCTGGGCCAGATCACAGAGCTGGGGGTGGGGAGGGCCTGGAGACCCTGCCCAGCCAGACGCAGAGCTGGGGGGGAATGGAAACCATGTCCAGCCTCCGCAGCACAGCCCAAATATGGTGGGGACCCTGCCCTCCCCAGCCTCAGTTCTCCCTGTGGGATGTTCTCTTCCCAGCAGCTGCCTCTGGACAGAGGCAGTAGGGCATGAGGCTTCGGTCCTGCCCTGGGAGCTGGGGAGTGATTTCTTCTTGGGGTTGGAGGGTTGCAAGAGCCCCACTTTCCTCCCGGCCCTGCTTTCACCAAAGTAAGGAGAACAGCAGCTCCCAGCACCTTCCCGAGCTCTGTGTCACCTCCTTCTCCCTCAGTGCTTAGTCCTGGGGCTCAGGGTTTGGGGCAAAGTGAACACAGTCAGAAGCAACCCCTGCCCGACACGCCGGAGCCAAGCTCCTCCTTCCCACTCCCTGCCCACCCCTCCCATCTACCTGCCTGACCTGGTGCTGGAGTCACCTGCTGGGGGGACAGCAAATGCAGCAACAGGCCCTGCCCCATGACGCCCCCGAGTCTGTGACAGGCAAGACCAACGTCAAGGACGACGAGCTGGACGCCATGCTCAAAGAGGCCTCGGGGCCCATCAACTTCACCATGTTTCTCAACCTGTTCGGGGAGAAGCTGAGTGGTGAGCACCGGTGGGACAGGCCTTGCCCTCCTAGTTAATTCCTGGAAGCCAACAGCTGTGGGGCCCCATCAGCCGCATCAGAGCTGTTCACTCAGGCCCTCAGGCCCCCACTCCTGCCCCACACGCTGTCTGACCCACAATCGGGGACCTTGGTCACCACTCACCCCCAGCTCCAGGCCTGGGCTGACCCTAGGCACCATGAAAGTCATTAGACGCCAGGGCAGGAGTGCCCGATAAGACCCCCTAGGGGTCAGGAGTGGAGAAGGCCTTCAGGCAGAGGGCACCTTGTGGCAGAGGCTGGGAGTCCCGGGAGAAGGGGTCTGGCCTCCTGCCATCTGCCTTTGGCAGCCGCAGCAAGACTGTGACTCGGAAGCGCAGGGCTGAAGGCACATTTGTGGCAGGTACCGACGCAGAGGAGACCATTCTAAACGCCTTCAAGATGCTGGACCCGGATGGGAAAGGGAAAATCAACAAGGAGTAGTGAGTGTCCGGCTCGGGTACGGTGGCCCGGCCTCCGGGGGTCCCCAACAATCTCACCCTGCCCCAAAAGGGACAGTCAGCCACCAGACAACACGCCCACGTCTCCGCCTCTGACCAGCTTCAGGGTCACCAGGAGCAACCCAGGATCCCAGCTGAGTGGGTGGGACCAGCCTTGCCCGATGCAGCAACCAGCTGCCGGCCCCTGGGGGCACTTCCAAACAGGCCACTCCTCCATCTTCAGCTCCTGCCAGGTGCTGAGAATGTGCCAGGCACTTGCATGTAACTTCCCTCAGGCTCTGTCCCCATCAGTGGCCCCCAGGGGGGACCCCAGCAATGATGACCCCTGAGTGTGTCCTCTGAGTTCCCTCAGGCTCTGTCCCCATCAGTGGCCCCTCAGGTGCCCCTGCCCAGTAGTGATAATCCCTGAATGTTGTTGGGAAGGGACCTGCCTCAAGGCCACATTCCTGCGGGAAGGGTGGGAGTGCGGTGAGCAGATGGAGCGTGGGGGAAGGGCGGGAGTGCGGTGAGCAGGCGCAGCGTGGGGGAAGGGCGGGAGTG
>NW_016107432.1:2570827-2573305 GCF_001604975.1 Cebus imitator
GCAGCCTGCGGGAAGGGCGGGAGTGCGGTGAGCAGGCGCAACGTGGGGGAAGGGCGGGAGTGCGGTGAGCAGGTGCAGCCTGCGGGAAGGGTGGGAGTGCGGTGAGCAGGCGCAGCGTGGGGGAAGGGTGGGAGTGCGGTGAGCAGGTGCACTGTGGGGGCCCCTAGAGCACCTGAGCCCTACCGAGGAGGCTCCTGCGCCTCCACATGAGGCCGCACTGATCCCCTGACCCCCCTTTCCTTGTTCTCAGCATCAAGCGTCTGCTGATGTCCCAGGCTGACAAGATGACGGCGGATGAGGTCTGGCGCCCGGATCCCCTGCTCGCACAGGCCTCTGCCAAGCCCAGGAGGGGAGGGGAGGGCAGGGCTCCCGGGGTCAGCTGGGGGGGACGCTGGGCCGGAGCGGCTGCAGCACCGCGGTGGGACCCAGGACACCAGAGGGGCGGGAGAGGGGCTCCCGAAAGTGCCCGTTTGAGGGCGGGGTCAGCGGCTGGAGCGTCTGTCCTGGCCTTAGGGGCGGGGCTCGCATCTAAGCCGTCCCGCAGCCACCCCCACTCCCAACCCTCGACCCCCGCTTCCAGCCCCAGCGCCACCTGCCAGAACCCCCGTCTGGCCCACACCCCACACGGTCCTCCCCGACGCTGCTGAAGGGCCCAAGCCCCACACCTGGACCCAGGCTGTGGCTGCAGCCGCCCCTGCCCCCCACCGGCACCGCCCCTGCCCCCCACCGGCACCGCCCCTGTCCCCCACTGGCACCGCCCCTCCCCGCTCCGACACCGCCCCAGCCCTCTGTCCCACCTCCCGCGGCGCAGAAACCACACCGGCCGATAGGGTTTGCGCCTGTAATTCGCCGGCAGGAAGCCCCCCGCCCCGCACCGGCCTGAGCGTCGCCCCCATCCCGCGGCAGGTGGACCAGATGTTCCAGTTCGCCTCCATCGACGCCGCCGGCAACCTGGACTACAAGGCGCTGAGCTACGTGATCACCCACGGGGAGGAGAAGGAGGAGTGAGGCGCGGCCCCTTCAATAAACCTGGACGCTGGGCCCTGCCTTCGAGTCAGAGTCCGCTCGCGGGGGTCACTAGGCGGGGGCAGGGCGCGGGCTCGGGGGCTTCTGGACCCTCTACCGAAGCCACATCCCGTGCGCTCCGGAGTTGCCGCGCTGCGCCCAGGACCCCGTCCCGTCCCGCGCCCCCTCCGTCCATCCCGGGCCTGAGTCTGCACTGCCCACGGCCGCCCTGCCTAGTCCGGGTCCACACAGCATCCTCCGTGGTCCGCGTCCACACACGGGGCCTGCCGGGTCCTCGTCCACACAGCAGTCGCCCGCTCTCTCAGACACGTATCAGCCTCGGGGGCTCTCCCACGAGTCCTGAGTGCACCCAGCTTTCTGGGTGGGCCAGCGCAGCCTGGGGCAACCGAGCCTGCCTCCCCTTCACGCGCCCCCAGTCGGTCTGCGCAGGGTTCTGGGAGGGCGAGGCAGGGCCCAGAGAAGCGGCCCCAGGAACGAGCTGTCCCTGAGCTTCCTGCAGCTTCCAAGCTGGGAGCGCCATGCTGGGGCCTCAAGCGGTGGCTTCCGGGGGGCACACCCGGTCCTCGGCGCCTGGGCGCGCGTTCTGGGTGGCGGGGGACCCGCCGGACTCGGCCTGCAGGCGCCGGTATGGGGTGTGGAAGAAGAGCACCACGATGCAGCTGAAGAGGGTGCAGAGGCCGGCCATCAGCAGCAGGGACACTGGGGACACACGGCACAGCTGTCCCCACAGCCACGCCCCAGGGCCACAGATGGGCAGAACCCGATGCTGGCCCATGGTGACCCCACCACCCCTGACCACAGACTGACCCCAGAGAGCCCACCCCCAGCCCCTGACAGCCCCCGGAGGTGTTTGCAGAGCCAGGTCTTGAAAGCTGGGAGCTCTGAGGTCACCAGCAAGGAGACACGAGTGTGCCAGCCCCACCTCTGATCTCTGCCACACCTATCCTGGCTCACCTGTCCTGCTCCTGGGGACTTCCCGCTTGGGGCTCACCTGTCCTGTTCCCCCAGGACTCCCAATGTGTGACTCACCTGTCCTGTTCCCCGGGGACTCCCTGCGTGGGGCTCACCTGTCCTGCTCCCAGGGACTCCCGTGTGGGGTTCACCTGTCCTGTTCCCTGAGGACTCCCGGCATGGAGCTCACCTGCCCTGTTCCCCCAGGACTCCCCGCGTGGGGCTCACCTGTCCTGTTCCCCGAGCACTCCCCACGTGGGGCTCACCTGTCCAGTCAAGTGGATCCTCCCCATGCACGCAGGTGGAGAAGGACGGCTCCGAGCGTCGCACAGTCAGTGCCGTCAGCACCATCATGATAAGCATGCCCTCAGCCTGCCTGGACACACAAGGCCTTCAGCCCCCACAATGGCTGCACTGCACATCCCCTCAGCCCCCCACGGCACTGCCCATCCCCTCAGCCCCCCACGATGGCTGCACTACCCATCCCTGTCAGCCCCCCAC
>NW_016107432.1:2573591-2579967 GCF_001604975.1 Cebus imitator
CCCCCCCCACTGCATCACATACCCCCAGCGCCCCCCTGCTGCACTGCCTGCCCCTTGGAGCCAAGTACTACTTTGGGAAGGGTTGACATCAGGACTGTCCCTTTTGCCACCACCCTCCAGAAGGCAGCACGCAGCTCGGTCAGCACAGGCCCATCAACTGGTCCAGGCTGCACACAGCAGGCGCTCAGAACCTTCTACCAGAGCAGGCAGGATCCCACCTCCCTGAAAAGGGGCCTGGGCCACATGGTGCCACCCCAGGGGGTTAGGGGTGAAGCAAAAGGAGTGTCTCTGGGGTACAGCAGGGGCAGATGGACACTCACCCCAGCACAAAGACCAGGCCCGCGGCAGCCCCCTCGCCCACGGGGAAGGAGCACTCCACTGCCAGCTCTGTGGCCACGGGGGCCACCGAGAAGCCGAAGAGCCCAAGCAGCGAGCAGGTGGCAGCCAGAGCGAGGGTCTGTCCCCGCAGCTGGGACACCTGGGGGCAGCGGAACGGCCGGCAGACAGGCAGAAGGGGTGGCCATCAGAACTGGACCTGGCTTCTCAGGGCGCAGGGCGGGAGAATCCATCCCACCCAGGGGCCATCCTGGCTGGCAGAGGCCAGGCCTGAGAGAGTCCAGACCTCTGTTCCAGCCAAGCTGACAACTGCCCTCTCCCAGCCTCACCACCCACCCACCCCCCTCAGGGTGGTCTTGGCTTGAGGAGCCCCTCACCAGGGCAAAGGCCACGCAGGCCAGAGAGGTCAGGCACAGGCTGATCTTGGTGGCCTCAGTGAAGTGCTTGGTCCGGTCCACGTAGAGGCCGAGAGCCAGCGCGCCCAGAATCCCAAACACAATGAAGAGAGCTCCACAGAGCCCAGAAAAGCCCTGGAAGAGGCAGGGAAGGGCCGGGCCCCGAGGGGCCCTGTTATCTTCAGGGCACACCGTCGGGGTAGGGGGCTCAGGGTGGGGCCATGTGCTGTCCCCAAGGCCCAGACCCGGCAACAGAGGCTCCAGCCACACCGCTGGCTGCCTGCCGGGATGGGGGTTCCTGCCCTGTGTCCCCGCCCCACCCCAGAGCAAAGCAATGGCTGAAGGGAGGAGCCTGTCACCGCAGAGGCCCCCTGGGGTGCCTGTGGCCAAGGTGGAAGCATGCCCCTAATCCTACAGCAGGCACTGATGCCAGAGGGCAGAGGGCAGCCGGAGATGTGTGAGCAGAGCAAGGCCCTCCTGCTGCATGCCTGGATGCCAGAAGGTGGCCCTGCCCTGCACACCCCCGGGGGGAGGCCTTGTGGGGAAGGGACACTGGGAGCTCCAAGGCCCCCACCTTCCCATCCACAGAACACCATCAGCTGAAGCTGTGCCCACCACCTGCGGACATAACGTCCCACACGGCATCTTGAGAGGCCCACAGCACAGGAGGGTGTTCATGTGGCCCCACCAGGGTTGGACACCAAGCACCCTGTAGGCTGCAGTGACTCTGCGGCCACACAGGGCAGGCGACAGAGGCAGAGCCCCTGTGGTGGGGCAGGGCTCACGCTGGAGTAGCCGCTTGCACAGAGGATCTGCTCCAGGAGGGCTGAGAAGCTGGAGAAGATCCCGATGCCTCCCCCAAAACACACAGCCAGGATGACATAGGCCTTGTTCCTCACGAGCTGCAGGGAAAGAGCCTCTCAGCCCCGGAGGCTGGGGGCCCTTCACAACTCCATCCTCTCCTCGGTCTCTTGCCCCGCCCCCAAATCCACCCCACCCCAGGGATCCCGAAGCACGGACCAGCTTGAGCCCGTCCAGGAACTTCTCCGAGGTGGAGCTGGCAGCCCCAGCAGAGGGCGGGGTGGGGGGCACGCTCTCCCAGAGGCAGGTGGTAGACAGCAGGCAGGCAACGCCAGCAGGGATGGCGTAGACACCAAGCTGGGGAGGGTGTGCATGTGCACAGGTGACCACGCAGACCGGCACCCACACACTGCAGCCCCGCCTGCCCCAGGGGCCACCCCCAGCTCCTCCTGCCCCCCAGCTGGCTGCCTCCAACCTCTGTTCTGCAGCCGTCCTCCGTGAGGCCCAGGCTCAGAGGGGCCTTCACTACTCATGTTCACGTCCTCCAGGGGCTCAAGGGGAGCCCTGGCTGCCAACATGCCCCTCACCGGTGACACCCTCCCGGCCGACGTTAGCTTGGCTCCCCCAAACTCCAGACACATCGCACTGCTGGGTACACAGCCCCCTGACAGGCCTGAACACACAGACACAGGTGGGTGCAGAGGCACACGTGCACACACATGCACACGCGCACACACTCAATGCATATGCACAAGCAGAGACATACCACACACACCCAATGCACATGCATGAGCATGCACACACTAGTGACACAGACACATAATACTCATGTGCACACACAGACACATGCACACACCACACACACACACAGGCACACACTATGCATGTGCACAGACACACAGACACATGCACACACACCACACACAATACACACAGACACACAATACACATGTGCACACGCACACATGCACACACACCACACAACACACACAGGCACACACTATGCATGTGCAGAGACACATATGCACACACCACACAACACACACAGGCACACACTACACATGTGCACAGACACATGCACACACACCATACACAATACATACAGACACACAATACACATGTGCATACACAGACACATGCACACACCACACAACACACACAGGCACACACTAAGCATGTGCACAGACACACAGACACGTGCACACACCACACAACACACACAGGCACACACTACACGTGCACAGACACACAGACACATATACACCACACATAATACACACAGACACACAATACACATGTGCACACACAGACACATGCACACACCACACACTCAACACATGGGCACACACTATGCATGTGCACAGACACATGCGCACCCACCACCCACAACACACACAGGCACACACTACGCCTGTGCACAGACACGTGCACACACCACACACAACGCACACACCACACACAACACACACAGGCACACACTACACATGTGCACAGACACACAGACACGTGCACACACCACACACTCAACACACAGAGGCACACACTACACATGTGCATAGACACACAGACACATGTGCACACACCACACAACACTCAGAGACACATACTACACATGTGCACAGACACACAGACACAAATGCACACATACCACACACTGAACACACATAGACACACCACACACAGGCACAGGAACAGAGACACATCGCTCACACCACACACACCTGATACACACAGGCACACACAGAAATATCACACACTGGCTAGGCGCAGCGGCTCACGCCTGTAATCCCAGCACTTTGCAAGGCCAAGGTGGGCAGATCACAAGGTCAGGAGTTTGACAGCAGCCTGGCCAACATGGTGAAACCCCGTCTCTACTAAAAGTACAAAAAAAAAATTAGCTGGGTGTGGTGGCATTCACCTGCAATCCCAACTACTCTCAAGGATGAGGCAGGAGAACTGCTTAAACCTGGGAGGCAGAGGTTGCACGGAGCCGAGATCGAGCCACTGCACTCCAGCCTGGGCAGCAGAGCGAGACTCCTCAGAAAAATAAATCACACAAGCATAAGGACACAGACACGCTTGGGCACAGGACCACACAGACGTGCGTGCACACACACCACACACGCCACGCAAGGGCACCTCCTGACCCTCACCATTAGTGGAATGTCCTCGCCCTTCTTGACCAGTGCAGGGGACAGCACGTTGGCCACAAGGATGCCCAGGGGGTTCGCTGGGTACGCAGAGGCACGGGGAAACACATCAGCTTTGTGTGGCCGGCCTCATTGCCAGCGCACAGGCAGAACCTTCCAGGCCCAAGCTCCACACCCTGGCTGGAGAGCCCAGGGAGCCAAGGATCTGTGCTCGGATCTGTGCTCGGAGCCAGAAGGGGCCCGGGGTGAACATGGGCAGGTGGCCTCCCTCCCTGGGAACTCACACATGGTGGCCAGCATGTTGGCCGTGGCTCGCTGGTGCTCTGGGAACCACAAGGCAGCCAGCTTGGCCGGAGAGAAAATGACCAGGGTCTGGGCAAGGGCACAGAGGCTCTGGCCGCCCATGAGGAAGGCAAACGGGTTTCGGGTCCCAGCTGCCACACAGGGCACGATGCGTAGCACACTCCCTGCAAAGTTCAGCCACGCGCCCAGGATGGTCTACGGGGATGGGATCAATGACGGGATCAGGGACGCGGTCAGGGATGGGTCAGGAATGGGGTCAGGGATGGGTCTGGGGACGGGTCAGGAACTCTGCCGCCAGTCAAGTGCCCATCCCGCCCTCCCCGCACCTTGACCCCCCCACCGCAGCCACCCCAACAGCTCTGCTGGGCTCCTGAGCTGCTGGGACTGGAGGGCTCTGGTCTGGGGAGGAGGTGTCGACTCTCATACCCAAATGCAGGGGCCCCTGCCCTGTCCCAGAGCGGGCCGTGGCGTGGGGTCCAACTCACCGCCCCGCGGAGCCCGACGGAGTCCAGGACCCAGATGGCCGCCATGCCAAACGGGATGGACACCACGAGGTAGACCAGCGACAGCCAGTTGATCTGCTCCATGGACAGGCCGAAGTGCTCGGCAGCAACGTCAGCCACAGGCGCGAAGCTGAGCCACAGCTGTGGGGCCCGGTGGGGTCAGCTCGGGGCCAGCAACCCGGGACCTACACGCTCTGGCCCAGCCAGCCCGAGGGGCACAGTGCCAGCAGGCCTGTGCGGGCCAAGGAGACACGGCCCAGCGTGGACACAGGGCCTTCCTGCCAGGAAGGGCACCACCGTCTCCTCCAAGGGAGGGCCCCCAGCAGCAGGGTCAGAGAGCACATCCTCACCCAGGACCAGCCTGAGGGGCAGACACTGAGTCTACAGGACCACGAGCCCCACCCAGATCAGACCTGGGGCTCGAAGGCAGGGTCACCCCTAGAACTCTGGATTTCAGGCCAGCCCCACCCAAGGCCAACCCGACCTCCCCTCCCACAAGGCCTGGGTGTTTGGGCAGGATGCTGCCAGAGCAGGCGCCGCTTTCCAGCCACAGGGATTATCAAGCGCCAGGACCCTTTGCCCCACAGACATCCGGCATGCAGCACACGTGCACGCCAGGACAGGGGCCGCACCTCCTGCCGGTGGTGAGACCGGCTCATCCCTGAGGGAGGCCGAAGTGGAGTGAGCCGTGGGACTCACTACAGGAGGCAGAGGCTGTTTCCCTGAGTCCACCCTGGGGCCCAGCAGCCAAACCCAGGCTCCAACCGGAGAAGGTCTGACTCAGCCACAAGACGTGACAGGGAGCTTGGGCAACAGTCACTGTGTCTTCCTTTTTTCTCAGGACAAGCTCGCCAGGCCCAGCTGCTGCCTGCCTGGCCGGGCCCCAGTGAGAGAAAGACAGGCCTCCACTGACAAAGCCCACGCTGCGGAGCCAAGGCCCTACTCCAGCCTCAGCTCTGTCCTGGTTCCTTGGCCCACAGCTGCCTTGTTCAGCAGAGATGCATCTGAAGCACACAGGGCAGTGTGGGAGGACTCCCTCCCTCCCCCGCCAGCCCTGACCCCATCCACGCTCACCCTCGTGGGTCCCTTTGAGTCTTGTCCAGAGCACTGGGCGGCTGCCTTCTGTGGGGGTGGGGGTGTTAACCTGGGCTCTGCGCCAACTGCCCCTTATGCTGCCCCCTGGACCCGAGAGCCCTGGTCACCGGCTGCACACGAGTGACCTTCAGCCTCAAGGGCACTTGGCCGGGTGAACGTGGCTCACTGTGGTGACCCACACAGAGACCATGGCAACGGAGTCAGTGTGAGGTTTCTGTGTGTTCCATGATTGCTTGTAGATATTAATAAAATGGTGAAGAACTGCAGTAGGATGCCCTGACTGTCCCCCCTCAACATCCCCACCTAGGACACACCCACCTGGGACACCCCCACCCGGGACACGCTCCTGGACACCCCCCCAGGACACCCCCACCCAGGTCACCCCCACCCAGGACACCCAGTGACTCTCAGACCTATGGAAGCTGCGCTGTGCCCTCGGACGCCTCACCACAGCCAGGTGTGGCTTCCCCAGTGCTGGACACAGAGGCTGGGAACAGCCACGGCAGTGAGTTACAGCTGGCGCAGGTGTCTGTGGGCAGCAGCAGCCCCCAGGCCCATGTGGCAGAGGCCGGGCCTGCCTCAGCCAGGGGCTGGCTCTTCATAGCCAGCCAGCAAAGCAAGAGGGGAGAGGCCCCAGACCCCCTGCAGGAGCCCTGACCCAGGCCTAAGAGCAGCTCCTGCCCTCCGCCCAACACCCGGCGCCTCCCTGAGCTGTGGGCTGCTGCCAACTCTAGCTGTTAATTGCACGTTGGGGGGTGCTGCCCGACCGGTTCCAGAGGTTCCCGGGGAGGGC
>NW_016107432.1:2580143-2610639 GCF_001604975.1 Cebus imitator
GGCCGGCCCAGGAACCGCCCCTCTGAGCCAGGGAGGGTCGGCCGCTCCGGGCCGCCTCTGCCCCGCCCGCGGTCCCGGGCCGGGAGGGTGGACGGAGGCCACCTCTCCTGGACCGGCCGGGACGAGGGACCCGGGCTCCGGCTGCAGCCACTGAAGGCCCGGGAAGGTCTGGGACTCCGCGACTGGCAGATCCCTGGGTCCAGCCACCCCTGGGACAGACGGACGGACAGCGCCCCCCGCGCCCGCGCCCCCCAGGAGAAGGCGCTACCCCCCGTCGGCACCTGCTCCGCGGGCAGGAAAGCGAACCCCCGGGTCCGCGGGGACCGGGGTTCGGGGCCCGCGCCTACCGTGGCGTTGGAGCAGCTGAGCAGGCCCACTGCCGCCAGGAACACCCAGCGGCGCGCGTAGGTGCGGGGGCCCCGCTGCGCCCCCGGCTCGGCCCCAGTCGGCTCCGCCATTGTCGCGGCTCCGCGGGTCCCGCCCGGCGCCCGGGCTTAAGGAGCTTCCCGCGTGGGGGTGGGGCCGGGCGGGGCCACGGAGCCAGCTCCGACCGGCGAACTAGGAAGAGGCTCCCGCCCCGTCCAGGGTAAAGGGGGCCCACAAGAGGGGCAGAGGTGAAGTTGGAGCCTCCTCCTGCCGCCCCAGGTGGAAGTCCCTGCCACAGAAACAGAATGTCCCTCCGGAAAGGGGCCCCGGTCACAGCCTGTGTGGTCCTCAGGGTGGGCGCAGCAAAGGGGGTTTTTGGAAGTCACTCTGCCCAGCAGAAGGTCTGCATTTCCTGACGGGGGCTGTGGACCCCAAATGCCTGAGGTTCCAGCAAGCCACAGGCCGCCGAGCCAGCCTGGGAGAGGAGGCTGGGTGCTTTTCACAGAGCCTCAAATCACACCAGCCCCTCAGTGCCCCTGTGGGAGGCAGAGGTGGGGGTAGGAGGGGCGAGGTGCGCTGCCCAAGAAGGAGGGAAGGCCGGGAAGGCCTGTGGGCACCACCCTGGGGTAGGAGGCCCCCCACATACATGATCTGCATTTTACAACGGAGGACACAGCTGTCAGAGGAGTAGGCAGAGGTTTCTGTTTGTTTAGGATGGAGAGGCCTACAGGTGAGGAGGGAGTTTAGGCTCAGTCTTGTTGCAAGAGGCTGCTGACCCCACAACTGTGCCTGGCCCACCCTGGGGGAACTCAAGGGGCTCCAGCCCTGCTGCTGAGGCCAGTGTAGGGGTGCGGTGGAGGCTGGCCTGGCCAGAGGTACAAGCAGGATTCCCCAAACAAGGAAGCCCTCTTGACCCTGAAGCAGCCCTGTTTTCTGACACTCGCAATATTCTTCCTTTTTCTTAAACATTCACCTACTTTGCCAGGTCCTGTCCATGGTCCACACCGGAGTCTGAACAGGCTGATTGTGAGGCCCCCACTTTTACTGTGGGGTCTTCTGCAGGGCTTGTGTGTGTGTCTCAGATAGAGCTGTCCACTTGGGAATTTTTTTTTGTAGAGTCCCGTCCAGTAAAGAAGAGAAAATGGGACTCACCCAGGGGTGTCCTGAGATGGTTGGGCCCCAAGGAACTTCCACTCTCTGAGACGTGTGCTGGGGCCTGTGTCCTCACCCTTTATCTCCTCTGCCTTCCCCCCATCTGACCTCCCATTCATCTTTGTCCCCCATTCCCCAACAGTTCCTTCTGCCCTCCTCCTCACCTCTTGCTCACCCTGCCCTGATGACCTGGCCCTCACAACCTTCCTCCACAGCCCACTGCCAGTGTTGGCCTGGGAACTTCCACATCCCCCCAGCCCCACCTGGCAGAGGGGGAGTTGCAATGCAGGCTTCCCTGTTGAGGGACCTTGCTTTTGTGGAACACTGCCTCTGACAGGTGGTGTCTGAGCCTGTCACCATGAAATGGGGCAGCCACAGTAGCTGCCTCCATCATCAAGTCTCTGTTGAGGATGCTTTTTTTTTTTTTTTTAAAGATGGTGTTTCACCATGATGTCCAGGCTGGTCTTGAATTCCTGACCTCAGGTGATCCAGCCACCTCAGCCTCCCAAAGTGCTAGGATTACAGGTGTGAGCAACCTCGCCCGGCCAAGGACGCATTATTGAAGGAGCTTCTCCCCCCTACATATCAGAGCTCTTGGGTTGATTAGGTGAGCTCAGCAAGGCTACAAAATGCAAGATCAATACACACAGTCAATTGCACTGACATATACCAACAAAAAACATGAAAACCAAAATTAAAGACATTTATAATTACTCCAAGGGAAATAAAATACTTTGGTATAAACTTAGCAAACCATCTACAGAACTTGCACACTAAAAATTACATACTACGGCTGGACACAGTGACTCAGGCCTGTAATCCCAGCACTTTACGAGGCCGAAGGGGGTGGATCACCTAAGGTCAGGAGTTCGAGACCAGCCCGGCCAACATGGTGAAACCATGTCTTTATAAAAATACAAAAAAATTAGCTGGGTGTAGTAGGTGCATGCCTGTAATCCCAGCTACTTGGGAGGCAGAGGCTGCAGTGAGCCGAGATCACAACACTGCACTCCAGCCTGAGCAACAGAGTGAGACTCTGTTTCAAAAAAAAAAAAAATTACACACCATTAATGAAAGACATCAACAAAGACCTAAAGAAATGGAGAGACATACAATGTTCATGGATTGGAAAATTCAACATAGTAGCAGTGTCAGTTCTCCCTAAATTGATCTATACATTTAATTTAATTCCATCTAAAGGTTTTTGTACTCATAGACTGGGAAAAATATTTGCAAACCACATATCCAACAAAGGTCTAGTATTGAGAATAGATAAAGAGCCCTCAACACTCAACAGTTTAAAAATCCAACTGGTAGCTGAGCATGGTGGCACATGCCTGTAGTCCTAGCTATTTGGGCGGCTGAGGCAGGAGAATTGCTTGAACCCAGGAGATAGAGGTTGCAGTGAGCTAAGATTGCACCACTGCACTCCAGCCTGGGCTACAGAGTGAGACTGCATCTCAAACAAAAAATATTGGATTAGAAAATTTTAATCTAATTTTCTAATGAAAATTAGAAAATACTCCTGACCTCAGGTGATCCACTCCCCTAGGTCTCGTAAAGTTCTGGGATTACAGGCGTGAGCCACCGTGCCCAACCATGGTACGTAATTTTCAGCATGCAGGTGCAGTAGATGGTTTGCTAAGTTTATACCAAAGTATTTTATTTTCCTTGGAGTAATTATAAATGTCTTTAATTTTGGTTTTCATGTTTAGACATGAAAATTTTCTAATCTAAGCTGCAGGGCGACTGCTCTGGTGGGTCACAGCTGTAGGCTCAGCACTTTGAGAGGCCGAGGTGGGCAGATCACGAGATCAGGAGTTTGAGATCAGCCTGGCCAACATGGTGAAACCCCATCTCTACTAAAAATATAAAAATTAGCCGGGCATGGTGGCAGGCACCTGTAATCCCAGTGGCTGGGAAGGCTGAGACAGGAGAATCGCTTGAACCCGGGAGAAGGAAGTTGCCGTGAACTGAGACAGAACCACTGCACTCCAGCCTGGGCGACAGAACAAGACTCTGTTATGAAAAAAAAAGAGAGAGAATGTAATGTGTTACAGCCGCTGTGGAAAACAGGTTGGCAGTTTCTTATACATGCAAGAACGAGACTTCATCTCAAAAAAAAAGTTTACTTTTTAAAAAATCACATAGTATCAGCCCATTCATTTGGAAACAGTGACTTTTTCCACTCTCACATCTAATGAAACAGTTTTGTTTAAATTCTCCACAAGCACCTTCAGCACACTGGTCTAAGCTGCCTGAGTTTCCAATCTGGGTCTGGCACCATCCCGGGATCCTCACCCTGAGCCCAGAATTGCCTGTGAGCCTTGAGATGGTGACCTCCACACAAAGGCACCCCATATCTTGCTTTTCAAAAGGATCTTCAGCCGAGTTTGGGGACTTATGCCTGTAATCCCAGCCAGCACTCTGGGAGGCTGAGGTGGGCTGATCATCTGAGGTTGGGAGTTCAAGACCAGCCTGGCCAACATGGTGAAACCCATGTTATCTCTTCAAAAAATACAATATAAAAAAAATTAGCCAGGTGGTGTGGCACATGCCTGTAGGCCCAGCTACTCAGAAGGCTGAGGCAAGAGAATTGCTTGAACTCGGGAGGCGGAGGTTGCAGTGAGCCAAGATCGCACCACTGCACTCCAGGCTGGGCGATGGAAAGAGTCTCTGTCTCAAAACAAAAAAAAGAGAAATAAAGAAAAGGATTGGCCAGGTGCGGTGGCTCACACCTGTAATCCTAGCACTTTGGGAAGCTGAGGTGGGTGGATCACCTGAGGTCAGGAGCTCAAGACCAGCCTGCTCATCATGGTGAAATCCCATCTTTAAAAAGAATAAAATAAATAGGCCAGGCGTGGTGGCTCATGCCTGTAATCCAAGCACTTTGGAGGCCAAGGTGGGTGGATCACCTGAGGTTGGGAGTTCAAGACCAGCCTGAGCAACATGGTGAAACCCGGACTTTTTTAAAAAAAATAAATAAAAATAAAAATAAAATAAAATAAATAAATAAAAATAAAAAAGAAAAGGATCTTCAAAAGCTTTTTTTACATAATGTTTAACATACACAGTTATGGCTAAATTTGCATTTCAATGTTGTCTCTCTTCTTTCAACCCCCTGTAGACTTCTGTCAGCATCCCAGACTAGCATTCATTAATTTCGGGCTAATGTGTCTTCTCTAAACAATATCTTGTTCAAAATCAAGCCACTGAAAACAACTGCTCTGCCAAGACTGGAGGATCAGCCAGGCCGCCTTTTCAGAGGCTTTCGGGGAGGGAGTTTCACCTGCAGCGCTGAGTCGGCCCGGCCTCTCCAGCCGCTCCTCTGCTTGGTTTATGTGCCCCTCCCAGAGCACCCCGAAGCCCAGGGTGAAGGATCGCCCTGCACAGCTCCAGGGTAAAAACAGAACCAGTGGGCCGTGTGGCCTCTCAGCTAGGGGTCCTCCACAAGAAAAGAGCCTGCCAGACAAGTTCCTCGGCTGGGTGCCATTTGCCATACGGAGCCTCCTGGACCTGCCCGGTTCCCGGTGTACCCGCCTCATCTCCACGCGCCCGAGTGCCATCACTCCCACCTGTCTCTGTGCCTCCTCAGGACCCGACCTGAAGGCCCGGTTGGGACGTGCACACCCAGACCTGGAGGCACGGGCGGCCCCAAGGCAACGCTGTGACTGCATCCTCAAGCATGTGGATGGACCATCGCTTCACAGAGGTGTGCGCTGGAAAATGAGCCTGCTGATTTACTTACACAAGGGAGGGATCTGTCCACCGCCAGGCCACTGCCATTCCAGTCAGCCCACCAGAGAGGAGCCCTCCGGGTCCTCCTCCTCTCCTCCCTGTGCAGCGTGGGGCTTCTGTGAGCCCTGAGGTCAGGGCACCTTGAATCTGAGCCCAGGGGCCCCTCCTGCCTCTCCACCACAGAGGATTTGGTGTAAGTGGTTGAAGGATCTGGTGTTCTCCTGTGTGTGTAAATGAAAATTAAAATTCTAAGCCCCTAACCAATGGATGTACCCTACCTTTGGCAGAGGACATTCCAGATTATCCTGAAAAACTAGTTCAGGCCATGAGCAGAAGTGGGAATCAGACCAGCCTCACCACTTCACTGCAGAGATCTGATAAGAAGCATTTACCGGCCGGACGTGGTGGCTCACACCTGTAATCCAAGCACTTTGGAGGCCAAAGCAGGTGGATCACCTGAGGTCGGGAGTTCAAGACCAGCCTGACCAACATGGTGAAACTCCGTCTTTAAAAAAAAAAATAAGCATTTACCATCTATTCTTGCTGAAGCCTGTTCCCTAGAGGCTTCTCTGCATGAGAAAACCTTAATCTCCACAACCTCTCATCTTAACCCAGGCGTTCCTTTCTATTTGATTCCAGGTCTTTAGATAATAACTCTTTTGGCCGGGCGCGGTGGCTCACGCCTGTAATCCCAGCACTTGGGGAGGCCGAGTGGGTGCATCATGAGGTCAGAAGTTCAAGACTGGCCTGGCCAAGATGGTGAAACTCTGTCTCTACTAAAAATACCAAAAAGCCGGACGTGGTGGTGGGCAACTGTAATGCCAGCTTCTCAAGAGGCTGAGGCAGAGAATCACTTGAACCTGGGAGACGGAGGTTTCAGTGAGCTGAGATCATGCCACTGCACTCCAGCCTGGGCAATAAAGGGAGACTCCGTCTCAAAAAAAAAAAAGTGGGATCTCAGTGGGGTCCGATTGCTTGCATCTGTAATCCCAGCACTTTGGGAGGCCAAGGTGGGGGGATCACGAGATCTGGAGTTCAAGATCATCCTAGGCTGGGCGTGGTGGCTCACGCCTGTAATCCCAGCACTTTGGGAGGCCGAGGTGGGTGGATCATGAGGTCAAGAGATCGAGACCATCCTGGTCAACATGGTGAAACCCCGTCTCTACTAAAAATACAAAAATTAGGCCGGGCGCGGCGGCTCAAGCCTGTAATCCCAGCACTTTGGGAGGCCGAGGCAGGCGGATCACGAGGTCAAGAGAGCGAGACCATCCTGGTCAACATGGTGAAACCCCATCTCTACTAAAAATACAAAAAATTAGCTGGGCATGGTGGCGCGTGCCTGTAATCCCAGCGACTCAGGAGGCTGAGGCAGGAGAATCACCTGAACCCGGGAGGCAGAGGTTGCGGTGAGCCGAGATCGTGCCATTGCACTCCAGCATGGGTAACAAGAGCGAAACTCCGTCTCAAAAAAAAAAAAAAAAAGAAGATAATAACTCTTTCAACAAATGGCCGGTCAGAAAATCTTCAAATCCACCTGAGACCTGAAGCCGTCCACCTCCTCAAGCTGTTCTGCCTTACCAGACTGGACCAATGTGCATACTACATGTATTGACTGGGTTCATGTCTCTCTAAAACGCTTAAAACCAAGCCTGGGGGCCGGGCGCAGTGGCTCACGCCTGTAATCCCAGCACTTTGGGAGGCTGCGGTGGGTGGATCATGAGGTCAGGAGTTCACGACCAGCCTGGCCAAGAGACAAGCCTGGCCAATACAATGAAACCCCATCTCTACTAAAAATACAAAAATTAGCCAGGCGTGGTGGTGAGCACCTATAATCCCAGCTTCTAGGGTGGCTGAGGCAGGGAGGGCGGAGGTTGCAGTGAGATGAGATCTCGCCATTGCATTCCACCCTGGGCAACAGAACAAGACTCTGTCTTGAAAAAGTAATAAAATTTTTTAAAAAATAATAAACTTTCTAAATTGACTGAGGCCGGCGCAGCGGCTCACACCTGTAATTTCAGCACTTTGGGAGGCCAAGGTGGGCAGATCACTTGACATGAGGAGTTTGAGACTAGCTTGGCCAACATGGTGAAACCCTATCTCTACTAAAAATACAAAAAATTATCCAGGTGTGGTGGTGTGTGCCTGTAATTGCAGCTACTCAGGAGGCTGAGGCAGGAGAATCATTTGAACCAGGGAAGCGGAGGTTGCAGTGAGCCAAGATTGTACCACTGCACTCCAGCCTGGGTGACAGAGAAAGACTCTGTCTAAAAAAAAAAAAAGAATTTGTGTATGTTCGTGTGTGTGTGTGTGCAGGGTTTAAATAGTTATCTAGGCCTGGCATGGTGGCTCACGCCTGTAATCCCAGCACTTTGGGAGGCTGAGGTGGGCGAATCACCTGAGGTTGGGAGTTTGAGACCAATCTGACCAACATGGAGAAACCCTGTCTCTACTAAAAATACAAAATTAGCTGGGCATGGTGGCACATGCCTGTAATCCCAGCTACTTGGGAGGCTGAGGCAGCAGAATCCCTTGAGCCAGGAGGCAGAGGTTTCGGTGAACCGGCATTGAGCCATTGCACTCCAGCCTGGGCAACAGGAGTGAAACTCTGTCTCAAAAAAAAAATAGTTATCTAATTTTTTGTACATTGTGTGATCAGGTATCTACTTTCTTATATACATGGTATGAAATGAGTGTGTGTGCGTGTGTGTGTGCGCGCACACGCACACACAGTGGGTGTCTAATATTCTGGTGTAGGCCTGATCATCATCTATTTGTGCATGTGTCTGGTGTGAGATTGGCATCCAGTTGTGTCACGTAAGGCTATATAATATTTTCATGTGTGTGATGTCAATTGGATAATTTTAATTTTTTTTGCATATGTGATATGAGAGGGGCCTCTGTAGTGCATGTATACATATGGTATAAATGGTTATCTTTTTTTTTTTTTGTCTGTATGGGATAAAATGGGCATCCAATTTTTTGTGTAAAGGCAGATACAGCAGATGGGTATGTACCGTGTGTGTGTGATAAAATGAGTATGTTAGATCAGAGACTAGAAGTGTCTGAGACTTTGCTCTGCTCACAAGTTAACAAGCTGGCCAGCCAGTTTCACACATACGTGGACCCGGGTACCATCAGGTCTTGTCAGAGACAGACAGCATTTGCCACTCCCGGCAAAGGCAGCCACTGACCCGGCTCCATGTCTCAGCCTCAGGCGATGCGAGTGGAACCTGGACAGGCACTGGGTGCATGGTGGGGAAGACCTCTGAGTTCAGGAAACTCTCTTACCTTTTCTTTTCTTTTCTTTTTTTTTTTTTTTTTTTTTTTTTTTTTTGACAGAGTTTCACTCTTCTTGCCCAGGCTGGAGTGCAGTGGTGCAATCTTGGCTCACCACAACCTCGACCTCCCAGGTTCAGCAATTCTCTTGCCTCAGCCTCCCGAGTAGCTGGGATTACAGATGCCCATGATCACATCTGGCTAATTTTCATATTATTAGTTGAGACGGGGTTTCACCACATTGGCCAGGCTGGTCTCGAATTCCTGACCTCAGGTGATCCGCCTGCCTCGGCTTCCCAAAGTGCTAGGATTACAGGTATGAGCCACTGCACCTGGCCAAAACTCTCTTATCCTTTATAGGGCTGCTGGGGGTCTCCTCATCCTCCCTTCCAGAGAGAGAAACCTGGTCCCTTCTTTGGAGTGTAAGTAAGCCTTCTCTAGGGAGAGAGGTAGGTGGGGGGCATTGTGGAGGCGGGGGATGTCTTTGTCCTTTCTGCCCTGAAAGAAGCATCTCCAGAGAGGGAGACTCCTTGGTTGGGCATCACCATCCTAGAGCATCTCCAGGACAAACATTCTTTTTCTTCTTTTTGTGATTGAGTCTTGCTCTGTTATTCAGGCTGGAGTGCAGTGGCACAATCTTGGCTCACTGCAACAACCGCCCCCTGGGTTCAAGCGATCCTCGTGCCTCAGCCTTGCAAAGCAGCTGGGATTACAGGTGCATGCCAACACACCCAGCTAATTTGTATTTTTAGTAGAGATGGGGTTTCACCATATTGGACAGGCTGGTCTCAAGCTCCTGACTTCAGGTGATCCGCCTGCCTTGGCCTCCCAAAGTGCCGGTATTACAGGCATGAGCCACTGCGCCCAGCCAAGACAAACATCCTTAACGTGTTTCAGTGACTCTCAGGATCTGGACATGCAGAAACCTGACATGGAGAATTGCCTCCCAGGAGAGTCTAGCTTGCTCTAAGACTTTGAGATGGGTATTTAATTTTTTGCATGTGGGTACGGTGTGGTGTATTTTTGAGCAGGTAGGCATTGTGTTTGTATGCACACGCCTGTGTGTAGTGTAGGTGTCTAATTTATCTATAGGTATGACTGATAGCTAACCTTTTGCATATTATGTGGCATGACTACTTTGTGTATGTTATCAAATTTTTATTGAATATGTTGAAAATGGGCATCTATTTTTTTTGTTGTTATTCTTTGTTTTTGAGATGGAGTCTCACTCTGTTGCCCAGGCTGGAGTGCAGTGGCATGATCTTGGCTCACCGCAACCTCTACCTCCCGGATTCAAGTGATTCTCCTGCCTCAGCCTCCTAAGTAGCTGGGATTACAGGCGCCTGCCACCATGCCTGGCTAATTTTTGTATTTTTAGTAGAGATGGGGTTTCACCATGTTGGTCAGTTTGTTCTCGAACTCCTGGCCTCAAGTGATCTGCCCACCTCGACTTCTCAAAGTGCTGGGATTACAGGTGGGAGCCGCCAGGCAGGCCTGGCCAATTTTGTTCTTTTTAAGGTTGTTTCGGCTATTCTGAGTCCCCTGAATTTCCATATAAATTTTAGGATCAGCTTGTCAGTGTCTGCAGAAGATCTCGCTAGGACTTTGATAGGGATTGCATTGAATGATTAGGGTGGAGACTGACACTTTAACAATAGTGTCTTCCCACCACGACCTGAAGATATCTTTCTGTTCACTTACATCTTCTTCACATTCTTTTGGTCATGCTTTGTAGTCTTCAGAATATTAGTTTTGTACTCTTTGGCTACATTTATCAGTAATTTGCTTTTTTAAATTATTAGACTTTATGTTTTAAAGCAATTTTAGGTTTACGGAAAAATTGATCAGAAAATCCAGAGTTCCCACATACCCCTTTCTCCCCTAAGCTATGCACTCCACTTCCCCATTATTTACATCCTGTATGAGTTTGGTACATTTGTTATGATTGATGAACTGATATTGACAGGTTCTCCTTAACTGAAGTCTACACTGGCACTGGATGCTCTTTGTGTGGTGCATTCTGTGTGTGTGTGTGTGTGTGTGTGTGTGTGTGTTGGAAACAGAGGGAACTCTGTCACTCAGGCTAGAGTGCAGTGGCACAATCTCAGCTCACTGCAACCTCTGCCTCCTGGGTTCAAGCGATTCTCCTGCCTCAGCCTCCCAAGTAGCTGGGATTACAGGCACCCACAACAGTGCCCAGCTAATTTTTGTATTTTTAATAGAGACAGGATTTCACCATGTTGGCCAGCTGGTGCCTCGGGTGATTCACCCACCTTGCCTAAGAGTTGGGATTACAGGCGTGAGCCAAGGCGCCCAGGCTATGCCATTCAATTTTTTTTTTTTTCTTGGAGACCAAGCATGACTGCTGATTTATTGCAGGTCCCCAGGAGGGCTTTATTTTTTCTTTTCAACATTCTGTTCTGCAGCTTCCTGGGCTCCTTTTGCCCGTATGCTGAAGAGCTGGGCACTGGCACGGGCCACGTGAGGTGAGCAAAGGCTTTGAAATTCTCCTCCTCCTCAACGATGACTTGGGCTTTCTTCTTCTTACAGACATTCGGGATGGGCATGACCTGCCCCGCCAGCTGGGTGGCAGTTTCAGTTCTTCAACAGAACCGTCTTCCTTCCCGAGGGCTGAGGGCTTCCAGGGAAGAGGATGAGTTTGGAGTGGTCTCCTTCAGCCACTGCACGCTGGCCTGCAGGGACTCAGTGGACTTGTTCCGCCTCCTCGGATCACAGAAAAGCCGATAGTCCCGGCCACGCTCCTGTGAGAAGGTTCTCATTCCACTCTGCAGTGCTGGCCACAGCCGCATTCACAAGAAGGTGGCCGGGACCACCGGCATTTCCATGATCCACGTATCAGCCTGAGGCCACAGCTGGCGCACATCTTCCTATCGTGCTGAGAGAATGTGTTAACTTCTCTTCCCAGGTCCACAAGGGGCATGTTTCAAAGGCAAGAACTTCACAGCAACGTGCCCGACCTGTTCTTTCACGTCTCCATCCAGGAGCTTAGAGGTCTTTGTCTAACTTAAGATTTTGCACTCAGGAAAGGTAGAGAGCCCAGGTGTGCTCTTCTGTTTAGAAAGCTGGAGAAAGGCTTTGGAGGAGGGGCTTTTGATTGCGGGCATGGCAACCAATCCAATATTGAACTCAGAAAATCTTTCACTCCAGAGGAAATTTGGAAAAACTCCTCTTACTGGACGAGAACTTGAATGGGGTGGGAGTAAGTCCCAGATTAAAAGAACCCCTACCCCTCACCTGTTCGGATTTTCCCTCTGGGGAGCCCCTCCCACAACAGTGTGGGAGCTGTCCTTCCTTCTCTGTGCGGACTCCCTCTCTGGGTCCCCCCCCACTGCAACATGGGGGCTCAGTCTCTCTATTTCTTTCTCTCTCACTCTCTCTCTGCCTAAGTAAATCATTTTCTGCAAAATTCTTTGGGTCAGATATTTACTTAAATGAGCTCACCATGCGCCAGGATCCCCTCCCCATTCTTGGGTGAGTGAGAGATCCAGGAATTGAAAACACCTGAGAGGAGAGGGAGGAAAGCCGTCCTTCCTTCCCCCACATCCCGCAACCGGGTCACAGTACCAAACTCTGGGGCAGCGCACAGTGGGCTGGACGGGCCTCCACGGGGACCTGGGCGATTCAGACACCCTGGCACGCCAGGCCTTGCACCTGCAGATCTTCCGGGTGGCCGGCTGAACCACACAGCCATGCATCGCTGCAGTGCCTGTGGAAGTGGGGCTCAAGACCTTGTTTGCTCCGGCCCTGTGGCTCCTGTGCAGGAAGACAGCCAAGTAGAAAAGCGACTTTTAACACATGCAGTTAGCTTCCAAGAAAGGCCGAGGCCACACAGCATCTCCAGGCTTTTCTGAGCAGGCCGGGGCTTCAGAGTGCGTTTCCTGCTCACCATACCCATATGCTACTGTCTGGTGGCCATGGCTGAGTTTCAGTTTTGTGTTAAAGCACACACACACACTGGCTGGGCACAGTGGCTCATGCCTAAAATCCCAGCACTTTGGGAGGCTGAGGCAGGTGTGGATCACCTGAGGTCAGCAGTTCAAGACCAGCCTGGGCAACATGGCAAAATACCAGCTCTACTAAAAATACAAAATTAGCAAGGGGTGGTGGCACACGCCTGTAATCCCAGCTACTTGGGAGGCTGAGGCAGGATAATCACTTGAACCCAAGAGGCAGAGGTTGCAGTGAGCTGCGATCACACCACCGTACTCCAGCCTGGGCAACAACAGCCAGATTCTTGTCCATCTCAAAACAAACAAACACACACCACACAGACCACACACACACACACAGATGAACAATTGGAGTTGTTTCTCGGTTCAGTGGTTACATTGTACTTGGGTTCACTTGTTGGCAATATGCTGGCCACTCAGGGTCTGACTCTTCTGCACCTTCACGGGCACCTGCCTCCCCACATCCAGGGTCCTGCCAGGCGTCTGAGCACGTTCCCAGCACTGAAGAGGGAGACCCAGGCATCTCAGATCAACTTCCCCCTTTCGTTCCTAAGGCTGTAAACTTCCCCTTTTCATTCCTAAGACTGTGAAACCCCTTTCATGTGTAATTCCTGAGACCGTGAACCGAAACCCCTTTCGTGTGTAATTCCTGAGACTGTGAACCGAGACCCTTTCCTTTTTTTTTTTTTTTTTGGAGACGGAGTTTCGCTCTTGTTACCCAGGCTGGAGTGCAATGGCGCAATCTCGGCTCACCGCAACCTCCGCCTCCTGGGGTCTGGCAATTCTCTTGCCTCAGCCTCCTGAGTAGCTGGGATTACAGGCACGTGCCACCATGCCCAGCTAATTTTTTTTTTTTTTGTATTTTTAGTAGAAACGGGGTTTCACCATGTTGACCAGGATGGTCTCGATCTCTTGACCTCGTGATCCATCTGCCTCAGCCTCCCAAAGTGCTGGGATTACAGGTGTGAGCCACCACGCCCAGCCCACCAAGATCCTTTTCATATGTAATTCCTAAGACTGTAAACTGAAGCCCTTTTCATATGTAATTCCTGAGACTGTAAACTGAGACCCTTTTCATATGTTAAGCTATAAACCTAAGATTCTTCCACAGGTAACATCCAAAGTATAAGCCTATATAAAGAGGGAACCTTCCTTTGTTAGGGGAGCTTGGCTGTTAGGCAACTATGCCACCTTGCTCCCGGCCGAATAAACTCCTTCCTCCTGTATTACGTGTCCGAGAGATCCGTTTCCCGCGGCCGCTCCTGCTCCAGCACGACGTTTGCATCACCACTTGCGGAGTCCGGTTAGCCTCAAGTCTGAAGCTTCTTACTGTGGGCCAAGATGGCCAGGGGCAGACCTATGTTATTTCTCATTAAATAATTAAAAGCTTGCTTTGCTTATTGTACACTGAAGTTTATACCCCAAATTAAGCTGTATCAAATATTGGTGCAGTAAAACAGAAATCAAGTGGCAGCAGGAGGCCCAAGGTAAAGACCACCTGAGGGCGCTGTGAAACTGCAGAGCACTGCGGGGTGGTTGCAGAGTAGGACATACTGCTTTGGTCCCACAAATGTCTTCTCAACATGGAGCCGGCACGAGGGTCTCCTAAAGGCGACTTGTGCAAGATCTCTGAGAAGGGAGACGACCTCTGCTCACAAGATCCAGGAAGATCTTTGCAGATGGGAGCTAGCAAGAAAGAAAAGCCTTGCAGGGCCGAGATAACCTGAACGCCACAGGCTCTGCCTAGGTTCTCAGAATCTGGAGTGATTTTGATTGCTCTGTGTCTGCAATGCTGGGGAGATAAAAGCCCTTTGATGGATTGGGTGTGGTCAGGCCTGGTGGTGCCTTATGGGCTATGCTTCTGATGCAAATGCACCTTGATAGCAACCTGTGGTGGAATTCAGTGTTCTAGGTTTGCATAAGAATCACGTCTGTTACTGAGCACTGCAGACCACACCGCTCCCCAAGGCTATCTTGCCCGCATTAGTCTCAAGTCTTCTCCCAATAGTTTCAAGGCGTCCCCTGCTCCCCCACCCCTCAATTAACAAGTGTATGCACCTAATAAAGTCCCTACGCTGGCTGGTCCCCTAGACCTATGCTGTAAAATTCTACTCTTGTGTCTTTGTCTTTTTTTTTTTTTTTTTTCTCAATCCCTCATCACCGCCAGGACTAAGGGTGCTCACACACAGGGCTGCAGCTGGTTCCCAGCACCTCAGGACTCTCTCTTCTTGAGCTGCTCTTGTGGGACCATCATCACGTCTTCGAGTTCGGCCCCTCCTGCTCCTCCACCCCACCCCACCCCTCACCCTGGGAACTTCTATCGTTTCCCGGCTGCCCTATCTGCAGGACTGTCACTTACGGCTCCACCAAGCTCTTCAACTGCTTTGCGAATTATCTGGTCAATTGGTTTTTGTGTGTGTCCCGGACTATAAATTTTATTTCCAAGATTTCCACCTAGTTGATTGAAACACAAATTCATTGATGTGTTCACTCAACAAACTCCCACGAGGCCTCCTTGGCAGGACACCTGCAGGCACTTCCTGCTCCAGAGGGGCATGCTGGCATCTGGCGGGAGAAACCGAAGGAGACTGGCAATCTTTTTTATTTAATTTAATTAATTTATTTATTTTTTATGACGGAGTTTTGCTCTGTCACCCAGGCTGGAGTACAGTGGCACAATCTCGGCTCACTGCAACCTCCGCCTCCTGGGTTCAAGTGATTCTCCTGCCTCAGCCTCCAGAGTAGCTGGGATTCCAGGTGCCCACCACCATACCCAGCTAATTTTTTTGTACATTTAGTACAGATGAGGTTTCACCATGTTGGCCAGGCTGGTCTCAAACTCCTGATCTCAGGTGATCTGCCCGCCTCGGCCTCCCAAAATGCTGGGCTTACAGGCGTAAGCCACCTTGCCCTGCCTATGGGCTGCAATCTTTACAGGTTCTATCATGGAAAATTTCAAGCAGAGACAAATGGAGACATAACTGTGTCATCAGTGTTAATGAACCCATCACCCAGCACTGGCCAATCTTGTTTGGTCTAAATTCCTTGCCAGCCTCTTCCCACCCCGACTCCTCCAAATTATTCTGAGGAAGCCTCAGCCACTACCTCATTTCATGCATATATTTGAGTGTCTATCGCTAAAAGATAAGAACTCCTGCAGAAACACAACACCACCACCATCCTTATACCTTAATAATAGGCCCTCATTGTCTATCTTTCTTTTTTTTTGAGATGGAGTTTCACTCTTGTCACCCAGGTTGCAGTGCAATGGTGTGATCTTGGGTCACCGCAACCTCCACCTCCCACGTTCAAGTGATTTTCCCAACTCAGCCTCCCAAGTAGCTGGGATTACAGGCACGCACCACCACGCCTGGCTAATTTTGTATTTTTAGTAGAAATGGGGTTTCTCCATGTTGTTCAGGATGGTCTCGAACTCCTGACCTCAGGTGATCCACCCATCCTGGCCTCCCACAGTGTTGGGATCACAGGCGTGAGCCATCAGGCCTGGCCGATTTTCAGCATCATCAGGTGTCCAGTCAGTATCATTACCGAGACTGCTGAGTAATGTGCTCTGTTTTGTTTACGCTGTGCGTGACTCAGGGTCCAAATAAGGTTGCTGGTCTACACTCCACTTCCTTTTGATTGTCATTTCTTGTTTTGTATCTTCTTCAATCCCCTGCACGTTGGTTGTGGAAGAAACAGTTCTAGTCCTGAGAGTTTCTGCTTACATTCCAAGCTGTCTCCCGCTGGTCCCTGAATCCTGTGAATCAATGTGAGACCCGGAGGCTTAATCGGTGTCTTCAGGTCCCCAAGAAGCAGAGCCTGAGATTTGGGGCTTGGGTTGGGAGCTTTCCTCAGGCAACCACCTTAGGAAGTGAGAGACCAGGAGGGAGTGTGAAATGGGAAAAAACAGAAACGTGGAAGAAAAGGTGGCCCCAGGGCTGCCCCTCGCCCTTGTAGGAGAAGGCCTGGGACAGACTCACTGCAGGGGCTCCCGGGAGCAGCCAGAGGGCCGAGTCTGGGTGGCGGATGGGCGCCTGCTGCACCCATATTCAGGGTGGATTTTTTGGCAAGATCTCATTGAAGTCCTGTCAGTTTCCTACCAGGAAGCTCCTAAAGTCCAGCTGTGTCTCTGGTGATGCTCACATCAGTGACAGTTGTTACCCGTGTCATTATCTCACTGGGGTGTGAAAGGGGGAGAGTTTATTCTATATTATTCTATAACTTCTTCATTTACCCACTGGAATGTTTCTAGAGAGAAGCAAGCACTCCCCATGTCTTTGCCACCTCGAGGTACAGGGTGCGTAAGGGAAGATGAGCGGCTGGTTGGCCCCACTCTTTGTCAGTTTTGTAAGAACAAGCTGGTGCCCCAGAGCCCATTTACAGCATCTTTTTGTTTGTTTGTTTGAGATGGAGTTTCTCTCTTGTTGCCCAGGCTGGAGTGCAATGGTGCGATCATAGCTTACTTCAACCCTTGCCTCCCGGGTGCCTCAGCCTCCCCAGTAGCTGGGACTACAGACCTGCGCCACCATGCCTGGCTAATTTTGTATTTTTAGTAAAGATGGGGTTTAACCATGTTGGTCAGGCTGGTCTCAAACTCCCGACCTCAGGTGATCTGCCCACCTCAGCCTCCCAAAGTGCTGGGATTACGGGCGTGAGCCACTGTGCACAGCCCCACAGCATCTTTTTTGTTGTTGTTGTTGATTGCTAATCGTGTATTCAAAGCAGTAAGAGGTTCCACGACACCAAATAGACCAGTTCTGAGGTTTCCCCAAATTTAACAGCTCCAGCTTCTTCAGTGTCTACCAAAATACAAAAGAAAAAAGTAGATGTTGGCTTTTTGATGGCAAATCAGACCCTTGCAGGCTGAGGGAAATAGGGCTATGTCACACACGGAGGTGGGGTGCTCTGGAGGGGCTGTGGGTCTGGGTGGACCGCCTGCCCTGCTTGTACGCACTCCTGCTGGTGAGGCCCCAGACATCCTGCCGAAGTGTCTGAGTGAGCACAAGTGCTGGAGACAACGGACTCACTCTGGCCACATGCGGACGGAGGGACAGGTGGGGCCCTGCCTCCCACAGGCTGCCTGAAGGTGGGTGTGGTGGCCTGCGGGAGAGTGGGGCGGCTGTGGGCTCCCAGCCTGACCCCTGGGAACCATGGGGGCACAGGGACAAGCACATAGCTATGGAATGCAGGGTGACCCAAGGACAAGCCAGTTGCGGGATGTCTATTGTCACCATGCAGAACTGATCACGGTCTGCCGTGCTGCCGCCTTACGCTCCCAAGGGGAACAGCCGGGCTGGTGACCGGCATTCAGGCTGTAACTGCAAATCTATGCTAGGCAGGGTCTCCCTTCTGTGTGTTCAAGTGTTCTCGACTTAGATTTTTAACTATTTAAAAAAAATGCACTGGGTTTGGGTTAAAAACCAACCACCGAAATGGATTTCAACACAGCTCTAAAGCCGAGGGTGCCCGGCTCTCCCAACACAGCGACTCCTGGAGGCCAGATGCCCGCAGGCCTACATCCCCTCTCAGCACTCAACAGGAAGTTGATTTTTCTTTTTACAATAAAAGAAGCTGAGTAATATTGCATAGGAGTACCAGAAACTGCCTCATTGGAAATGAAAACTATTTACATTAAATAAAAAGCCTGGCCACAGGCTGCGTCTGCCACATTTATAGCATGGTGCGATGCACACGGTGACCAGACCACGGAGGCAGCTTCTGGCGTTCACACCACGAGCCGCACGATTGCCACATGAGAGTAAAGCAGCGGGTGAGAGGAGTGAGAGGGAGGGGGTTCGCATTCACTTCTGCATCCGGAGCTGATTGGACCGCCAATCCAGTCCTTCATAGAGCCCGTCACCACCGATGGCCTGAAGGTACCAGTTCCTGTGGCGTAGGGAGTGCAGCCCCAGCTTGTCTGTGATCTCGGCTGCATTCATGGTGCTGGGGAGGCCCTGCTTGTTGGCGAACACCAGGGGGACAGCATCCCGGAGCTCGTCCTCAGCCAGCATCCTCACGAGCTCCTCATGGGCCTCGTTCACGAGCTCTGTCATTGCTGTCCACCACGAAGATCAGGCCTTGTGTGTTCTGGAAGTAGTGGCGCCACAGAGGCCGGATCTTGTCCTGGCCACCCACGTCCCACACAGTGAAGCTGATGTTCTTGTACTCCAGTTTCCACATTGAAGCCTATGGTGGGAGTGGCGGTCACGATCTCACCCAGCTTTAGCTTGTATAGGATCGTGGTCTTCCCCGCACATCCAGGCCCACCGTGAGGATGCGCATTTCCTTTTTGCCAAAAAGGCCCTTGAAGAGGTTGGCGAAGATGTTCCCCATGCTTGTGGACAGGTGGAAGGACACTGGCCAGGGACACCTCAGCGGCTGCTGCTCCGCACCAGGTGTTGGTTTCGCTCCCACAAGATGGCAGCTCTCCTCGCAGCATCTTTTTAAGTGGCATTACGCATTTGTGGTATAAGCATCCTTGGTGTGCTTTAACCAGTGGCTTCAGTTGTGGCCGGCGGGGGCCTCTGGGGGTGGGCCTTAGGCCCTGCGGTCTTCACCGCTTCGGTTTCCTCGTCCATCTCCTGATCCATACCCAGGCACATTCAGCCTTCCTCTGGCTCCTGGGGCCTCTGAAACAGTGACAGCTGCTTCTATGCACAGACCTCATTCTACACCAGCGTGGTTTCCAGGTCTGCCTCCACTGATGGACTTTCTTCCTCATTGTGGGTCATATTTTCCTTCTTTGCATATCTGGTAACTTTTGATTAGATGCAGACGTTGTTCACTTTCCCTGTTGAGTTCTGAGTATGTTTGTATTCCCATTAAATATCCCTGCACCTATCCTCTCCAGCCTTCTGAGCTTTGTGAGTGTGGACCAGCTCAGCCTTCACTCCTGTCCCATAGCTGACCACCCTGCCTGCTGTCCCTGGGCCACGAGGACATCCTGGGGCCAGGAGGAGTGTAAAGACTCCAAGCCCTGTTCCGCCAGCTTCTTTACGGAGTCCTTCCCAGCTCTGGGCGCTCCCGCCTGCCCCATCCTGGAGCTCTGGCTGTGGGCAGTCCCTCCTCTCTGCCCCTGCCCTGTGGACTCTGGTGTGTGGGCCTCCCTGGCTGCCAGCTTTGTCCCCCTCCACCCAGCTCCTCTCCCTGAGTGGCAGCCGGGAGGCTTCCTTTAGGTCTCACCCCATACGCTCCTCTCTCAGGGATCATGGCCCATGGTACCTGATGCCCAGTGTCTGAGAATCCTTGGATGTATTTTCAGCTGCTTCAGGGAAGACGGTAAACCCGGGCCCTGCACACACCTGCTGATGGTGAAGAGAGTGAGGCTCTGAGCTTGGCCTCCACCTGGCGTGAAAACACGTCACCTTCTGGCTTTGCAGCCAGTGCTTCCCATCTGAGTTTCGATCTGCTTTGTAGTTCTACATGTTCACAAGGAAATTCAGGGAGATACAAAATTCTTGCTACTGCCACCATCTTCCCATAATCCTCAAGGATTTATTTAGGTATTTATTTTATTTTGAGGCAGAGTCTTCATTTGTCATCCAGGCTGGGACTGCAGACTTGAGCTGTACTGGCCTCTAAAAGCGTTTTTAGCACAGGCAAATTGGAAGAAGGTTCAATGGTAAATGGGAAGAAGGTTCAATGCCCCACCCTTGGGCCTTGGCTGAGTGGGTCCCTGGAGGGTGTGGGTGGGATACGCGATGGCTGCCAATGGGCCACGGATGGCTGGCGTGGGCATGAGAGGAAGAGGGTGCAGAGGACTCTGGGCTCTTGCCTCAGGACTGGTGGTGGCGGTGGGGTGCTGGGGTGCACAACAGACTCTGGAAGGCCTGGGGAACCCATCCTGCCATGTCGCGTTTGAGCTTCCTAATGACATTCAGCAGAAACAGGGCTGAACACAGAGCACAGGGCTCGGGGTCGAGGTCAGGCACGGCTGACAGCCAGCAGGAGAGAAGCCTGCAGCCCAGAGGAAGGGTTTGCGCCTCCCTGAGGAGGGGCCTGGGGCCGGGAGCTGGAGTAAGTTCTAAACTGCAGCTTACTGCTCTGCCTCTTCCTGGGGCCACTGCCCTCAGTCCAGGACTGCTCCTGGCCCTTCTAGCCACCCACCTTGCACTCCCTGCACCAACACCTTGCCCCTGCCTCCTTCAGGGATGACCCCCAGCCCTCCCCTCCGCATCTGAGGCCTGCCTTCCCCAGCTGAAAACTGCAGTCAGGGCTCTTGAGGAGGGCCAGCTGCTCCAGCACCCAATCCCAGGCAGCTCTCCCCAGTGGGCACCTCCCCTGCCCTGGGCCACCCCATGGCTCCGGGGAGCCCTCCCCACCTCCCCTCCTATGGCCGCAGCAGTGCGCCTGGAAATGCTGTATACGTTCACGTCTCCGCTCTGTGCTCTCCTCCCACCCCAATAACGCGGCCCCCCAGTGCTGGAAGTCTCTGGAGGGCCCCAGCTCTTCTCAGTCTCCTCTCAGCAGCGGACCCAAGCCGTGGCTGGTGGCTGCTCCCCGAGGTCCGACTTCTGACTTATCCACGTGGTGTGCCACGGCTGGTGGAGGCTACCTGGGGTCCGACTCTTGACTTCTCCACGCGGACGGCCGCGGGGTCAGTCCCTGGGCCACCCCCTCTCCAGATGAGCTAACGACTCCCAACTCCTGTTCCACGCCGGCATCCCACAGCTCCGGCATCCCACAGCTCCAGCACCCCAGCTCACGACAGTGTGGGACGCGGAGGGTCCCCCGGCGCAGGGCGGCCCCGTCGGTCTCCTGACCACGCCCCCAGTGGCCCCGCCCCCTGCTCCGCCCCTGGTCCTCGCGCCCCGCGGGTCCCTCGGCCGAGTCCTGCCCCGACGCGCCTGCGCCCTCTGACCACGCCCATCCCCGCCCCTATCCCCGCCCTTTACCTCCCGGCCCCGCCCCCGCCCCGGCCGGCGGGTGGGAGCCGAGCCACACACCGCGCATGCTCTGAGCGCGGCGCCCCCGACGCGGCGCTCGGCTCAGCTCGGGCATTTCCGCCTCTTTGTTTTAAACTCCGGACGGGCTTTTTTCTCCTCCTCTTGGGGGGGACCCAGAGGGAGCGGCGCCCCTTCCCCCCTCCGGCGAGGACCCCGCGTGCGCCCCGCTCGGCCGCAGCCCCGAGACCGCAGGTCAGTCAGTCCTCCCCGCCTGGCCTGGGCCTGTGGCGCCCGCTCCTCAGGCTGCGGCCTCGGCCCGGTCCGGCCCGGAAGGCTCCGAACCCCGGGCCCGCTCTCTGGCGTCCCAGACGGCCTGGCCGGGGAAGCCCTTGGCAGGCCCCGGAGAGGGCTGGACCCCGGGAGGCCCGGCACCGCAGCCCGGGCAGGACCCCGGGAGGGCCGACACCCCAGCCCAGGAGGGACCCCGGGAGGGCCGACACCCCAGCCCGGGCGGGACCCCGGGAGGGCCGACACCCCAGCCCGGGCGGGACCCCGGGAGGCCCGGCACCGCAGCCCGGGCGGGACCCCGGGAGGGCCGACACCCCAGCCCGGGAGGGACCCCGGGAGGGCCGAGACCCCAGCCCGTGCAGGACCCCGGGAGGGCCGAGACCTCAGTCCAGGCAGGACCCATACGCCAGCCCAGGAGGGACCCCGGGAGGGCCGAGACCTCAGTCCAGGCAGGACCTAGGAAGGGCCAAGACCCCAGCCCAGGCAGGACCCAGAGAGGCCAAAACCCCAGCCCAGGCAAGACCCAGGAAGGGCAAGACCCCAGCCCCGGCAGGACCCAGGAAGGGCAAGACCCCAGCCCAGGCAGGACCCCGGGAGGGCCAAGATTCTAGCCCAGGCAGGACCCCAGGAGGGCAGGACCCCAGCCCAGTCAGCACCCCGGGAGGGCGGGGAACCCAGTCCAGGCAGGGGACGCAGGGAGGGCAAGACCCTAGCCCAGGCAGGACCTCAGGAGGGCTGGGTCCTCAGACAGCCAGCACCTGAGAAGAGTTGGGCCCTGGGACTGCACGGGACCCCCAGCGTGCCAGGACAGGTCATCCAGGAGGGTCTGACCCTGGGACAGGCTACCGAGAAGAGCTGGGACCCCAAGATGGGTCACCAAGGAGGGTCGAACCTGGCCACCTGGCAGGGACCAGGCAGGGCTAGGACCCTGGGAAAAATCATGGAGGAGGATCAGACCTAGGGACCAGGCAGAACCCAAAGAATGCCAGAACGCCAGAACAGGTATCCAAGGAAGGTCCCGCCTTAAAGTGGGCCACAGATGAGGGCCAGGACCCCACGACCGTCATTCCGGAGGACCTGACCCTGAAGCAGTCCTGTGAGCACTGCTCAGACCCTGAGACCACCCCATCTCCCCCGGAGGCTTGGACCCTGAGACAGCTTTATCTCCCCCACCCCGGACCCTGAGACCACTCCATCTCCCTGGGAGGTGGGCTCGGACCCTGAGACTGCCCCATCTCATCTGGGGGGGGCCAGGAGCCTGAGACAGCCCTGTCTCCCCTGGGGGCTGGGACCCTGAGACTGCCAGATCTCCCCTGGGAGGCTGGGACCCTGAGACAGCCCCATCTCTGGTGGGGGCTGGGATGCAGAGACAGCCTCATCTCCCCTCGAGGGCTGGTACCCTGAGACAGCCCCATCTCCCCCCTGGAGTCTGGGACCCTGAGACTGGACAGTGAGAGGGACTTGTGACATGGACAGGGTCCTAGATGACCAGGACCTCAGATGGGGTCACTTAGAGTTGGGACACTGGGTATGGATGGGGGAGGGGAGAAGGCTAGGCTTTCAAGGACGACCTGATGAGAGCTAGAACTTCCAGACAGGCCCTCAGAGGAGCTGGGACTCCTGAACAAGTCGCTGAAGAGCATGTAGACCCCAAGACTAGGTTGTAAGAAGTACAGGGACCCTGGGGTGGGATCCAGAGGTGTCCTGAATCTGCTTAGCCCACTCAGCTGAATGCACCTGCTGTGGAGGCCCAGGCATCTGGCATCCTGGTACCTGAGGCCCTTTCCATGAGACCCTGGCCAGCCCCACAGCCCCTGCACACAAGCTCCCTAGGCTGGGACCTGGGGCAGGTATGAGGCAGGGTACTCAGGGTTCCAGGAGCTCCCAGCCCACAGGCTCTACGCCTCAGGCTGGCACTGTGCCCTCCCCTCCTGTCAGCTCCTTGTCCAGGGCTGCTGTCCTTCCCTTGCCTTGGCCATGGTCCGTGTCCAGGACCTTCAATCCTCCTGCGCCTCTCCCCACCTCCAAGGTTACGTGAGTGCCCCCTTCCTCAGTGTAGAGGCGTTTTCAGTGTCTGGGAGACTCAAAGGAGGGTTGGATTTTAACTGGGATGTGGACTCCTGTTGGTCGAAGTCAGGAAAGTTGTAGCAGGCATGGCTGTTTCCCACCCCCTCTCCACTCCAGGAAGGGAAGGAATTGAAGCATCCTGGTCGGGGGGCATGGGGTGGGGGTCTTTATTTCTTTCAAACCTTTGAATCAGCCTTTTATCTAGAACTTGTGGGTGTTTTCCTTTAATTTGGAAGTGGTAATGAAAGCGTGGGGTGCAGTTTTTATACTGCGTGAGGTGTTCACAGTGAGTGGTCTGTGCTGTCCTTTGACTAGGGAAGGATTATCCAGTGAGATCGTGTCAGGGTGTTTCTCAAGGGTGGTCAGCCCAGGAGCCTGCTCCTAGAGGGTACGGCATGGCTGCTAGCGTGCAGCGCACGTTTCCCGAAAGAGTGAATGATGCATGAACGAATGAATGGAAGCTGGTAGATCCTCAGAGACATCCACTCAGATTAGGCGTGCACAGTTGTCTGGAAGCTGGGCAATAAGATGAGGTGTAACCCTAAAACTGTAGCTCTCTGGACTCCCAAGAGAAACACTGAATCAGATGGTTCGGGATTTCATCTTTGCCACAACTTCACTTCTTGGTTACTTAGAAGAAAACCACTTTAGGTTTTCAGCTTAACATTTGAGGGTACTGAATGTGAGCCAAATGTGTCCCTGCCTGGTCAGCCTAGACCTAGAAGCTTTTATTTGCCCAGTGTAACCGCCTGGGACCTTTTACTCAACACTTCCTTCTGATTTGCTCTTTTGACATATCCTTACTGTATTTAAAACTTAATTTGCTTTGTGAAATTGTGGAAGAGGCTGGTGAAGCTGAGTATTCAGGTTTGTTTGGCTCTGTGCTGTCTGGTTCCCAGGTTTTTAGAGGTGCGGCTGTCCTGAGTGGAGCAGATTACCCGAACCTGTGCCTTAAACTGACAGTCAGATAGCATCTTACTGTTTCTGTAGGTCAGGGCTCCAGGCGGGTCCTCTGGCTCAGGAGGCTTCCATCTGGGGCTGTGTCTCCTCTGGCTCAGGAGGCTCCCGTCTGGGGCTGTGTCTCCTCTGAAGGCTGGACTGGGAGTGTTTGCGCTCAGGCTGCGTCACATGACTGTGGGCTGGAGCCCTCAGTTCCTTTTTCTGTAGGGCAGCTCCGAGGGTGCCCACGCCAACCCAGAGAGGGACAGGAAGGACGTCCCAGACTGTGGAGTGACAATTCTATCACTTTTGCCAAATTCTCTTTGCCAGAAGTGAGTCGTTAGGCCCCTACGTGGTTGGGAGGGAACTCCAAACAGTGAGCATAGCGTAGGCAGGTGTGGTCACTGGAACCACCTAAAGCCTGCCCAGCGTAGTGGTGCTGTGAGCCTGGCATCTGCCAGGGCACTAGAGAGACAGCCCGTAAGTGAATCAGTGATGGCGTGTAGACTGATGTGTTGACGGGGGGTATGACCATCCAGCTGTCTCTTTAATTGCTGTGGGTTTCTCCAATGTCACTGTCATGATTGAGATACTTGGGATGTGTAAAGGAAGATAAATTACAGATAAAAAAGATTCTTAGGAATTAACTTGCAATTTGGAATATGAGTAGCAAGCCGTAAGACCCTGCAAATTAAATGACAGGGTGTGTGTCACTGATGTCAGATTCTAACAGCTTCAAGTGCAAGTGTTTTACTTGTCCTCAGAGTCCCCTCATTTTATTCCTGCCAGTGGTCTTGCTCCAGAAATTATCAATCGACTTCCGTTAAGTTTTTCTAAACCACTTTAAGTATATGTTGGAAATGTTTTTACCAGTCACTGTCAGCCTCGTGCCCGCAGTTATTTGTGACTTCATAACGGTGCTGTAGGAGACGTGAGACCCTGACTGTGTTGGACATTTGGCCCGTGTGAGAGCTTAGATCCAGGGTGCAGGCACCACTGCCAGCCAGAGCCTCTGCCCCCAGCCCACACCCTTCGCCCCACAGGGAGCTGGACCCATGCCTCCCACCAGTTCTGGGCTGCAGCCAGGGCTGTGAAGGGGACCTGCCCTGGACTCTGGAGACCTCAGCCTGCCCCTCCCACCACACCTCACTCTGCAGACTGTCAGCGGCTCCGCAGGGGCCCTTCACCGGGGGCTACAATTGTTTACTTGGGTGTTTTCATTTGGGTTATGAAGTGAGTCTTGTTTTGGTGTATATTGTTACTGTTTTTCTCTTTTTTTTTGAGACAGAGTTTTATTCTTGTTGCCCAGGCTGGAGTGCAGTGGTGCGATCTCAACTCACCACAACCTCCACCTCCCAGGTTTAAGAGATTCTCCTGCCTCGGCCTCCCAAATAGTTGGGATTACGGGCATGTATTACCACACCCAGCTAATTTTGTACTTTTTAGTAAAGACAGTGTTTCTCTGTGTTGGTCAGGCTGGTCTTGAACTCCCAATCTCAGGTGATCCACCCGCCCCAGCCTCCCAAAGTGCTGGGATGACAGGCATGAGCTGAGATAGCACCACTGCACTCCAGCCTGGACAACAAGAGCAAATGGCAGGGTTTGTTATTTTGTTTGCAGCCTTACAATTGAAGTTGAAATGTAATTTTTCTTTCTTTCTTTTTTTTTTTTTTGAGACAGAGTTTCACTCATGTTACCCAGGCTGGAGTGCAATGGCGCAATCTCGGCTCACCGCAACCTCCGCCTCCCGGGTTCAGGCAATTCTCCTGCCTCAGCCTCCTGAGTAGCTGGGATTACAGGCACGCACCACCATGCCCAGCTAATTTTTTGTATTTTTAGTAGAGACGGGGTTTCACCATGTTGACCAGGATGGTCTCGATCTCTTGACCTCGTGATCCACCCGCCTCAGCCTCCCAAAGTGCTGGGATTACAGGCTTGAGCCACCGCGCCAGCCCGAAATGTAATTTTTCTACAAAATTAGCCAGGCGTGGTGGTGGGCACCTGTAGTCCCACCTACTCGGGAGGCTGAGCCAGGAGAATTGCTTGAACCCAGGAGGTGGAGGTTGCAGTGAGCTGAGAGCACTACTGCCCTCCAGCATGGATGACAGAGCGAGACTTTGACTCAAAAAAAAAAACAGAAAAGAAAATGTAATTTTTCGTTTACCGTTGAAATACAGTGAAGTTTAGGGACAGTTTCCTGTTGTTGATCTATTTTTTATTCTAATATTTGCTGTTAATATTGCAAAATATGGCACAATTCATTGTGCTTTAAAAATTGAAATTATTTTTAATTTCCTACGTTGATAGTTTATCATTGAATTTTAAAAATGTGAGGCCTTAAGAAAAACGACAAAACTGTCTTTCCTGATCGGCCACGTTTCTCCCCCAGAACTGAGCTGTGCAAAAGCTAGAATGACAAAAAGCAGCAGTGAACATTGCCAGGGTGTGTTTTTGTAGAATTATCCCCTAAATGAAGCAAACCTCCCATTGATAGGAACTAATACTCTCTGGAAAATATAGTCCTTCAACCTATTGTTATGTTGACTTGCTTTTTTTAAAAGATAAACTCTAATTTTGTTGTTTTGTTTTGGGTTTTTTTGAGACGGAGTTTTGCTCTCGTTGCCCAGGCTGGAGTGCAATGGCATGATCTCGGCTCATGGCAACCTCTGCTTCCCGAGTTCAAGCAATTCTCCTGCCTCAGCCTCTGGAATAGCTGGAATTGCAGGTGCACGCCATCACGCTCAGCTAATTTTTTGTATTTTTAGTGGAGACAGGGTTTCACCATGTTGGCCAGGCTGTTCTTGATCTCCTGCCCTCAGGTGATCCGCCCACATCAGCCTCCAAAGTGTTGAGATTACAGGCATGAGCCACTGTGCCCGGCCAATAAACTCTAATATTTACGTACACTTAGAGAGTGGAGGTTAATTGAGGTTTTTTGGCTTGTTTATTTTTTTTTTCGCAAATTCATTGATACTTGCTGGGGTTTGATACATTAGCAGCAAATTCCAGACATTTAATAAGCAATAGATGCAAAGAGGACATCTGTCTGCAGGCCTCCCTGAAGCTCCCTCTAATCCATGGGTCCTGTGGGCCTCTGGGTGGGGGCTATGTGACCTCATGGATGCCGTGGGCCTCATGGGTGCTATGTGGCCTTGTGAGGCCTGTGTGGCCTTGTGGGGGTCGTAGGGCCTCATGGGGCTGTGTGGCCTCTGGGGGCCTATGGGCCTTATGGGGCTGTGTGGGCTCGTGGGTTCTGTGTGGTCTTGTGGGGGCCGTGTGCTTCGTGGGTCCTGTGTGGTCTCATGGGGGCTATGGGCCTGGTGGGTCCTGTTTGGTCTCATGGGGGCTGTGGGCCTGGTGGGTCCTCTGTGGTCTCATGGGGGCTGTGGGCCTGGTGGGTCCTGTGTGATCTCGTGGAGGCTGTGGGCCTGGTGGGTCCTGTGTGGTCTCATGGGGGCTGTGGGCCTGGTGGGTCCTGTGTGGGCTTGTGGGGGGCTGTGTGGGCTCATGGGGGTTGTGTGCCTCGTGGGTCCTGTGTGGATTCATGGGGAATGTGGGCCTGGCGGGGCTATGTTGGCTCATGGGGGCTGTGTAGGCCTCATGGATCCTGTGTGGCCTCGTGGGGGCTGTCGGCCTTGTGGCTACATCTCCTGTCTGGGTTTTGTGAGCTGTTACATCTCCAGGTTCTTGATTAGGGCCTGGCCCATATTAGGCGCTCAATAAACAGTCACCGAACGCTGATTCTCATGGATGCTGTGTGGAGCTGTTCTGAGCAGCGTGCATATTAACATGTTTGACTCCTGCTGCCGCCGAGGAATCAGACCAGCATGATCCTGGCACAGCAGAGGGTGCACAGGGCCGGCGTGGGTGAAATGTGAGGCCTCCAGGGCTCGCCTTTCAACTTTTTCAATTTTAAGTGACTTTAATTTCCTTTTTTACCCAAATTTTTATTAAGAAAAAAATCACAATAGAGAATAACGTAGAGAATTATACAGTGAGCATCTGCTGTGGTCCAAACGTCTGTGTCCCCCAGAATCCGTGGGGGGACCCTAATCCCCAAGGTGGTGATGTCGGGCGTGGGGCCCTCAGGAGGCTCTGCCTGGATGACCAGGGCTAGCCCCTTTCTATCACTGTGGACATGAGGGAAGGCGCTGCCTGTGAGGACTCGGACCCCACTGGCCCCCAAATCTGCCAGCATCTTGATTTTGGACTCCCAGCCTGCAGAACTGAGAATCGCGTTCTGTGGTTTGTCAGCTGCTTGGTGTAAGGTGCCTCAGTTGCAGCCACCTGAACAGACCAGGACGGCACCCTCTGCCACCCACACCCACTTGTGCTTCCTCTCCTCCTCTGAATACGTCCTGGCTCCTGACAGATGGGTCTTGTTGGGAAGGTTAGAGTCCCACCTGAGAGCAAGAACAAGGGGGGACCCCATGCTGCTGCACCCCACTGTGACCCTCAGATGGTGGCACATACTCCACGGTGGCAGCTGAACCCCAGGCCACTCTGTGTCTCCCCAGCTGTCTTGAGAATGTCTCCACCTTTTCCTCAGCCAGAATCAGCTGGGGCCTGGCCTTGTCCTGGAGGTCCTGGCCCTTCTGACCATTCCAGGCGAGATCCCCTGGAGCTGGAGGTCTTGGCTCTCTGTCCATGGACCCGGCTTGCGTCCTTTCCAACCGCTGGCTTCTGCCAGTCCAGCAGAGGCTTGGCCCTGAGCCTTCTGTCTCTGCAGGGACCCTTGTCATGAGCTCAGGCACACCTGGCACTCCCAATTCTGAGTTAGCTTATTTGGAACCTTAATTCCAGCTTCAAAAGTCCCTTTAGAGCAGTCTTTGGGTCAGGATGTGAATAACTGGAGGATGTCTGTATACACCAGAGTTCCAGATTCTCGGCACTGTTTCCAAATTCTGCCTGCTGCAGTCTGGCCTCTGGTGACTCCAAATTTATATCCTTCATAAATGCACGCTGCATTCACCCCTTCCCTTCCAAGGTTCCCAGGATCTTCTTGAGGATAGCATGAGCTCAGAGTCCTGAAGCCACCCCCAGGTGATGTGCTTAGCATGGGTGCAGCACCAGGGTGGACCTGGGCGCCGAGACGGCCACTTGCCAGTTCAGGCCCAGCTGCTCTGTTAAAACAGGGACATGGAGCGAGCCAGGACTCCCTGGGCCACAGCAGTTCCCATGCTGGAGGGGTGAGGGGGCAGACACTAGCGGCTCCTAATGAGGTTTCAGGCTGGAGGCCCTACTGGCCTTGGCCCTACCCTTGGAGCTGCCTCACGTTTGCTGGGTTGAGCATTGGCAATTGGGTAGCTCCTTCAGCTGCTCCCAGCCCTACAGAGGGGCGTCCCACAGCCTCTGGGCCTGTTTTTATTTTCTCCTGCTTCTGTGCAGATTGAGCAAGATAACTGGGCTTCCAGGCTATGACCCTGTAGACACGGTGAGTGTGAGAATCGGGTGCTGGGACCCCGTAGACACTGTGAGTGTGAGAATCGGATGTGGGTGCCGGGACTCTGAAGACACCGAGTGTGAGAATCGGGTGTGGGTGCTGGGACCCTGTAGACACCGAGTGTGAGAATCGGTGTGAGTGCTGGGACCCTGTAGGCCCTGTGAATGTGAGAATCGGGTGTGAGTGCTGGGACCTGTAGACACCGAGTGTGAGAATTGGGTGTGAGTGCTGGGACCCTGTAGGCCCTGTGAGTGTGAGAATCGGGTGTGAGTACTGGGACCCTGTAGACCCTGTGAATGTGAGAATCGGGTGTGAGTGTTGGGACCTGTAGACACCAAGTGTGAGAATCGGGTGTGAGTGCTGGGACC
>NW_016107432.1:2610919-2613161 GCF_001604975.1 Cebus imitator
TGTGAATGTGAGAATCGGGTGTGAGTGTTGGGACCTGTAGACACCAAGTGTGAGAATCGGGTGTGAGTGCTGGGACCTGTAGACAGTGTGAATGTGAGAATTGGGTGTGGGTGCTGGGACCCTGTAGACACCGAGTGTGAGAATTGGTGTGAGTGCTGGGACCCTGTAGGCCCTGTGAATGTGAGAATCGGGTGTGAGTGTTGGGACCTGTAGACACTGTGAGTGTGAGAGTCGGGTGTGAGTGCTGGGACCCTGTAGACAGTGTGAATGTGAGAATCGGGTGTGAGTGCTGGGACCTGTAGACACCAAGTGTGAGAATCAGGTGTGAGTGCTGGAACCCTGTATACAGTGTGAGTGTGAGAATCGGGTGTTGGTGCTGGGACCCTGTAGGCCCTGTGACTGTGAGTATCGGGTGTTAGTGTTGGGACCCTGTAGGCCCTGTGAATGTGAGAATCGGGTGTGAGTGCTGGGACCTGTAGACACCAAGTGTGAGAATCGGGTGTGAGTGCTGGGACCCTGTAGGCCCTGTGAGTGTGAGAATCGGGTGTGGGTGCTGGGACCCTGTAGACACCAAGTGTGAGAATCGAATGTGAGTGCTGGGACCCTGTAGACAGTGTGAGTGTGAGAATCGGGTGTGAGTGCTGGGACCCTGTAGGCCCTGTGAGTGTGAGAATCCGGTGTGAGTGCTGGGACCTGTAGATACCGAGTGTGAGAATCAAGTGTGAATGCTGGGACCCTGTAGGCCCTGTGAATGTGAGAATCAGATGTGAGTGCTGGGACCCTGTAGGCCCTGTGAGTGTGAGAATCGGGTGTCGGCACTGGCCTGTTGGCACCGTTGGCTGTGTTCTGAGTTTGCTCTCATTTCCTGTTGTTTTCTGTCTTTACTGTCTCCAGCTGTGCCTCTAGAGGGTTCCTCGCAGCCCCCAGCCCCCCTTGGCCTCTGTTTGTGTTCTCCTGTCTCAGCGCCTTGTTCTGTGGCCACCGCCTGCTGGTCCTGCAGGGCCCCTGTTGTCACCTCTGGTGGGCTACAGGCCTGTGGGACCTGGGGTGGGGTGTCACTGAGCTCTTGCCACCGTCTGGGGCCACCTGCTGCTTCTGCAGCCTCCCCCTCCTGGGCTGGCCTCCTCCCGCAGTCTGCCCCCGCATCCCACTGCCTCCTCACTGTAGGTGTAGGTGTGTTTTCCCAGTCATCACTCCCTGGCCACTGTTGTGCTGGTCCCAGCTGGAGCCTGATTGCGGTCAGCAGTGACCAGCTGGACGGGGCAGGCACTATGAACTCCACCTGGCACCGAAAAGGTGTTTGGCAGGCGTTTTCTGAGTGAGCGTTGGGATGCAGCCTTCCTGAGACCTCTGGAGACCCCTTCGCTTCTTCTCTCCCTGAGTAGTCAGGATGCTGGGCAGGGAATTCTGTGTGGAAGGGCATCTTCTTCAGCGCTGTGGAAGGATGGCGTCTTCACCTGTAAAATCCACTGTTGCCATTGTGAAGTCAAACCTGGTCTTTGGTGGGGCTTCTCCTCCGGAGCTGCGGGGCCCCCTCTGTTCCCTGAGACCCTGTGGTTGGGGCGGGTTGCTGTGTGCAGTGCCCCGTGGCCCCTCATTCTGGCAGGATTGTTTCAGCTTCTGAGATGAAGACAGCCTGCGCAGGCCTGGAGAATAATAAAGCAAGGCCTGCGTGCTGATCGCCTCGCTGGGGAAGTAAGATGCAGTATAATCAAAGCTCCCTCTCAGTTTTCTGTCTGCTTTCTGTAAAGTATTAACGGATGCTGGAACTTGTCTGTCACCTGTGCTGTCTCTTTCTACTGTTCGGAAAGATTTTCTCAACTTGATCATCCAGTCCTCCTCCTGAATTTTAATCCTGCCAGGCACATGGCTGATATCACTGTGTAGGGAGATGGGCAGGGAACAAGTCAGTACACTGTAAGCTTAGAGCCATGCTGTGCGTGCACGCATGGGCACGTGTGTATGTGCATGTGTGTGCGTACGTGTGCGCGCCTGTGTGTATGTACATGTGCGTACGTGCCCTGGACATGCTGCCCCGTTGTGAGGACACAGATGTGGCTCTGCAGCCAGAGTATGCCATGCACGAGAAGGCCTGGCCACACATAGCACACACGTGTCACTGAGGAGGGTGACTGTGTGGAGGAGTATCCTGGCCGCACACAGCACACGCGTGTCACTGAGGAGGGTGACTGTGTGTGTGGAGTGTCCTGGCCGCACACAGCACACGCGTGTCACTGAGGAG
>NW_016107432.1:2613401-2621664 GCF_001604975.1 Cebus imitator
TGTGTGTGTGGAGTGTCCTGGCCGCACACAGCACACGCGTGTCACTGAGGAGGGTGACTGTGTGTGTGGAGGAGGGTCTTGGCCACACACAGCACGCGCGTGTCACTGAGGAGGGTGACTGTGTGTGTAGAGGAGGGTTTTGGCCGCACACAGCACACGCGTGTCACTGAGGAGGGTGACTGTATTTGTGGAGGAGTGTCCTGGCCACACACAGAACACATGTGTCACTGAGGAGGGTGATTGTATGTGTGGAGTGTCCTGGCCGCACACAGCACACACGTATCACTGAGGAGGGTGACTGTGGAGGAGGGTCTTGGCCGCACACAGCACACACACGTCACTGAGGAGCATGACTGTGTGTGTGGAGTGTCCTGACTGCATACAGCACACACGTGTCACTGAGGAGGGTGACTGTGAAGGAGGGTCTTGGCCGCACACAGCACACGCATGTCACTGAGGAGGGTGACTGTGGGAGAACACTGTGCCACAAGGGAGGGCAGTAGCGTGGTTTCAGCTCTGGGAGGTGGGCAGTCTGTCATGAGAGGCGCAGGTTGTCTTGTGTGGTGGAGAGGAGCTGGCCCAGCCATGAGTGGGGAGGGCTTCCTGCCCAGGAACCTTGTGCATGGCTAGGAGGGAGGGCAAGCCTGGTGTGGACACAGCCCTGACATCAGCGGGACCCTATGTGGATGTGGCTCTGATGTGAACGGGATTCCGCGTAGACAGGTGGTAACTTGAGTGTGGACCCAGCGTGGATCCAGTGTGGACATAGTCCCGACGTGGACCTGGCGTGGACACAGCTCCCAACGTGAATGGATGTGGCTCTGATGTGAATGGGACCCTACGTGGATGGGCAATGATGTGAGTCTGGACCTGGTGTGGACCTGGCATGGACACCGCCCGACGTGAATGGATATGGCTCTGATGTGAACAGGATTCCGTGTAGATGGTCGATGATGTGAGTGTGGACCTGGTGTGGACGCAGCCCTGACGGGAATGGATGTGGCTCCAATGTGACCTCACTGGTGTGGGAAGCAGAGGGTGAGGCCCCGCCCTGCTGTCAGGAAGATGTGTCAGATTTCTGTCTCTCAGTGCTGCTCAGGCTTATCTGGAGGGTGAATTAGTGGGAGGGTGGCTTGGAGAGGGCTTTCCTGCGTGGGCTTCAGCACCTGGACGGGAGCTCTGGCATGGTCCGGGCAGTGGCTGAGGACAGCAGGGAGGGGAGGATGACCGCTGGGCAGCAGGAGCTCAGACAGGTGCAGAGTGGCGTGACTTCCATGGAGAGGGGCTTATGCTTAGGGTCCCTGAGGGAGGCATCATGCAGCCTCTGCGTTGCCCACCCTGATGTTCATTTTGTACACAAAGACTTGGCCACAAATGTTCACAGCAGCCTGTTTCACAAGCCCCAAAGTGGGAGCAGCCAAATGACCACCTGCTGGCCCTGGTTGGCAGCTGTGCAGTGCAGGGTGGGCACAGAGACACGAACAGCAAGGCCAGTCACAGACCCAGAGGGGCAGACGGGGGTCCACGTTGGGCCACCCCTCCCTCCTGGGCTGGCACCCGCGAGGCCGAGGTCACTGGAAGGGTGGTGACGACCTCACGGGCGTGTGTGAAACCGACCTGACTGCACTGTTATGGCAGGGCAGGCATTGATCTGCAGCCTTGCCCAGTGAGGCTGTTCGGTGCAGGCACAGGGTGCACCTGCAGCTCTGGACTGGCGAACCTCAGGAGCTGTTTTCTGGGAAGTTACATAAGTCAGCAAAACTGACTCACAAGCAACAGAAACTTCACGACTGTCCTAAGATATGGGTGGCAGAAGAAAATGTGCCCCAGGTGTGGACTGGTGATACCTGCTCTTCCTCCTGCCTAGTCCCCCCAGAGGAAGGCTGGGTTGGGTAGTCAGCCGGACGGGGCAGGGGCCTGAGGAGGCCGGGCTGCAGAGGGCGCTGGGGTGGACAGCGGAGGAGAGAGGGGGTCGGTGCCTGAGGAGGCTGCAGGCGAGGTGGGGCGAGGGCAGAGTGCACTCACTGGGGCCACCCTGTCCCCTGGGACTCCCCTCACAGGACAGAGAAGTCCCCCCACCGTGAGCAGGGTTGCTGAACACGGACCCTTCAGGAAATGGGGGCTCCACATCTGGGCGTGGAGAGAGCCCCGTGGCATGCAGACACCGCATCGGAGCACGTCGTGTAGTGCAGGATGCCCCAGGCGTGGGACAGCGTCTGCGTGAGAACAGGGTCCGTGCATATGCCGCGTTACTTAAGGACACACCCAGAGACACAGAATACGTCCCTACATGAAGAGTGGCCACTGCCTCTGGGTGTTGAGGATGATACATTTTTCCTTAATACCATCCTTTGCTCTGCATGTCATACTGAGTACAAGTGTGTGTTCCTTCTACTGCAAAGCAAAACAGAAAACAAGCCATTGTGTTAGCCCGATGGTGGTGTGCTGTAGGCACGGCTGGGGTCGGCAGCTCCTCCAGTGTCCAGGAGCAGTGGCAGCTAAATGCCAGGAGCCAGAGGCTGTGCCAGGAGCTGTGTCGGGTGTTTTGAGGTGTCTGAGCTGGGTGGAGAGGAAGGTGGATGCCACACGGAGGCATCAGAGCCACATACATCCACACCGGGGCTGCGTCCATGCTGGGATGTGTTTGAAAGTGTGGTGAGAGCTGTGTGCCCTGCCCATTTCTGAAGGCTCCTGGTTGCTCCAGTTACTGGGAGCCGTGGGGCCAAGTGGTCTCAAGGTCCACCAGGGAGGCGAGGGTGCATTTTGGAGGCTGAAAGTGGAACCTGGAAGGCTGGCCCTGGGCATGACCGCTGAGAGGAGGGAGGTGGAAAAAGATCTGGAAGATGACCTCGGGAAGCAGGAGAAGGAGGGTGGCCAGAGTGGGGTGTCCAGGGTGGCCCAGAGGTGGGGGCGGGCTTCACATCCCCAGGAAGGAGGGATGGGGCTCTGTGAAAGTGGGAGCCATGTGGATGTGGAGCTTGTGAGTCTGACTAGGAAAGACAGAGGGTCCCAGATAGTGCAGGGGCCCCTTTGGTCTGGTTGTGTGGGGCAGGGTCCTGAGGGGCCTTTGTAGTGCAGATTCCTAGAAGAACCTCAGGACACAGGAGTAGATGGTGCTGGCTGGATAGAGATGGAGCTGAGACTGGGGTGGGAGGCCAGGCCTGGAGGACAGCACGGGCCCTGCGGGAGGCCAGGAGGGCTGCAGTGTGACACCAGGTGTGGTCCAGGTCTGGTTTGTGATGTGTCTGGCCCCACGGCACCCAGGCTGACTGGCTTCCTCAGAAGTCCTGTGGTCTTCGTGGCTGCAGCGCGTTCCGGGGGTGGCAAAGTGGTGTCAGCAGAGAAAGGAGGTGCGTGGGGCGTCCTGGGAGCCGAGAGTTTCCGCGCCACAGCAGCTGTAAGGATGGTGGGGGCTGCTGTCTGCCAGAAGCCCAGGACTTCAGGCATCAGGCGCAGCAGCTGCTGTTAACAGTCAGGTAATGTTCTGGTCAGTTAGAGAACTTCAGAGCCCAAGACCCTAAAGGGTTGTGGTTGTCAGTGGGAGGGTCGTGGAGCCTTGGGGAAGTCAGGCCCATGGGGCCATGTGGAGGGAGTGGGGAGGCGGATCAGCTGCAGGAGACTGGGAAGCCGGTGACGGAGGCTCAGGGGCTGCAGCCAAGGCCGGGGGTCTCTTCCACACCTGAGTCTGTCCTCGGCCACGCCTGCCAGGTCAGGGGCTCAGTCCTGCTGGCCGTCACAACACAGCGGGCAGCACAGGTGGGGAAGGTGCTGCCCTGTGAAGCGCCCTGGTGGATGGCAGCACAGTGGGGCTGTGGACCAGGAGGCGGAGCCCGTGCTCTGGGCTGGGTGGGGTGGCACTGCTAGTTCTAGGTCTGTCATTTATTTACCTCATAAAATACTCCAGGTGTTCTGTTAGAGATTATTCTTGCCTGGGCGCAGTGGCTCATGCCTGTAATCCCAGCACTTTGGGAGGCTGAGGCGGGCGGATCACAAGGTCAGGAGTTCGAGACCAGCCCAGCCAACATGGTGAAACCCCATCTCTACTAAAAATACAAAAATTAGCCAGGCTCAATGGCAGGTGCCTGTAATCCCAGCTACTTGGGAGGCTGAGGGATGAGAATCACTTGACCCTGGGACGTGGAGGTTGCAGTGAGCCGAGATCGTGCCATTGCACTCCAGCCTGGGTGACAGAGCAAGACTCCATCTCAAAAAAAATGGAAGAAATTATTCTCTTAGTGTTGATGAATTTGTCTTTCTACATACCGATAGTTATGCACACTGAGAAAAGTAGGTGGTTTGGATCAGCCCTGAAACGGCTGGTGACACCACGGGCGCAGGCGGGCAGCCAGATGCGGGCAGACGCAGCATGGGCGCTTCCTGCACTGTTCTGGCCACCAGAGCCTGCGTTTCTGTGGTTGGTTTTGATGAGGACTCGTTTTTCAGCTCCTGTCTCTCCGCTTGGAGGCTGTGTGAAGCGTGGATCGGCTGGCTGCGTTTTGAGGAGTGTACAAGTGGAGCTGTGACTATTGTGGCAAGTTGATTCCCAGCTTTAAGCTTTCATTTACATTTCTGCATATTAGGAAATGATAAATTAAGAGCGGATGAGAAGGTGTGGACTAGATGTGGCTGTGGAGGCTGCTGGGAGGAGGGGCAGCAGCCCCAGAGGACCATCCGACCCAGTGTGTGGCAGAGCCGCGTGTCCGTGTAAGGAGGCTCCTTGGGCTGCCGTGGGGTGCGTGGGTTCTGCTCTTATTTATCCCGGGGAAACCCTAGTCACTGCCCCTCTCATCTAGCCCTGCATGTCCCCAGGTCCCCACCGCAGCACTCACCCCTCAGCAGGTGACTACAGATGATGACAGAACCTCTGGGAGCTGCCTCAGTTTCCCCAGCTGGCCCCTCACTGGCCTCTGCATCTCAGGAGCTCCGGGGCCACTCTCTGCTGGGCTCTGTGTGTGGCTCCGAGTGACCCTCAGGTTGTCCCAGCCTCCTCCCAGCCATGGTTAGGATCACCCTGTCTACCGTGTGTCCATGGAAGTGAAACAGGTCGTCAGCAGGAGCCAGCCGAGGGTGGGCGGGGCTGTGGGCCAGTGGCTGGTGGGCGGGAGTAGGCCGCGTAGCGCTGCGGATGTGGTCCTGCACACTGCGGTCAGCAGCCATCTCATCGGGTTTTCAATGTGCATTTCCCAGCTCACTGATAACGTGGAGCATTTAAAAAGACAGGTATTGATGGACTTACCACCTATGGAACTTACGACCATTCGACTTTACGACCACAATCGCTAGCCACAACTGCTCCGCGTCTGGCAGCGCACACGTTGCCCAGATGGGCGTACAACAGTGCGGACCAGCTTCCGGCAGCACTACCATCTCCACATGCACCATTTCAACTGTACATATAGCCTACTCAACTTACGACCAAATCATGTTACGACCGGTCCGCGGTCCCAACCGTGGTCGTAAGTTGAGCACTAGCTGTATGCTCATTTGAAATTTCTCTTTTGTGAAGCTCTCTGTTGGCTAGAGTGGGGCTGGCAAACTGCGACAGAGCAGATGGTGAATATACCTGGTGTGGCCCCAGGCCTCCCGCCGCTGGTACTGTGCCCTGGGACAGGCCCGGCGGGGTGCAGAGCTGCTCACACAGCCTGGGGCACAGCTGGGCCTCGACCAGGCCCCAGTCTAGGCTGTGGCCCTGGAGGCACTTTGGAAATTTTCCTCAGGCTTTGGCCTTTTCACCATGGGGCTTTTGCACAATTCAGCTTGCTTGTCTTTGATTTTATGAGTCTTTATTCACCGTTTCCTTCTTGGTCAGTTTTGTTTTCTGTTTCATCAATCTTTTCCTCACCCTCCTTAGCCACCTCCAAAAGTTAAAGGTTGCCTTTTCCAGTGTCCTTGCCCACCTGGCCCTGGTTATTTTCAGAGTGGGGTGGCACAGTGCCTGGTGTACACTGAGAGTCTGGCTTTTTTTCCTAATTTTTCTACTAGCAATGATGTTTGTGGTCTGTTTTTTAATTGTAAGATTACTAGAATTCACCAGTTTTATTGTGCAGTGGGGACTTTTCACCACCTGTCCAGTCTCGTGGACACACCGGCAGTGGTGGCCCAGAGCTCAGTCCCCACAGGCCTCCCTCAGGCCCCTCTGTGGCCAGTCTCTGTTCTGTCTGGACCTTGGGTGCCCTGCCTGCATCCTCCCACCGCACTTGCCGCTCTGGAATTGCGTAGCGTGTGGAAACATGTGCGTACCTGCGTCTGCCCCTCCCCTAAGCCATCACGTGCGTCTCCTTTGTTCACTTTCACTGCCAAAACACGTCTGCTTGGGGAGGGGTCACGCCGTGTTTACCCATCCACCTCCCGATGGTCTAGGTGGTGGTTTCCATTTTGGGGCTATTAGCGAAAAGGCTGCTTCGAACATTCTTGTGTAAGACCTTGAGAGGATGTGTGTGTTAGCCAGTGTCTTTTTTGAGATGGAGTCACTCTGTCTTCTAGGCTGGATTGTGCCGCCTTGGCCTCCTAGGTTCAAGTGATTCTCCTGCCTCAGCCTCCTGAGTAGCTGGAACCCCAGGCACTCAGCATCATGCCCAGCTACTTTTTTGTATTTTTGGTAGAGACGGGGTTTCACCATGTTAGCCAGGCTGGTCTCCAACTCCTGATCTCATGTGATCTGACCACCTCAGACTCCCAAAGTGCTGGGATTACAGGCGTGAGCCACCACACCCAGCTGAGTGTCTTCAACAGAAAACTTAGTTGGTTAAAGGTATTTCCTTCTCTTCTTAGTTTGCTGAGTTTTTGTTTTTTAATCATGAATGGACAATGATTTTTGTCAAATAATTTTTATGCACCTGTTGGGAAGATCGTGTGATTTTTCTCCTTATATCTTTTGTCATAAATTATATCTTTTTCATATACATTAAGCCTACTTTCTTTTCTAGGAATCTGAGTTTGTCAAGCATGATTATCATTTTGTATATTGCAAGATAAGAATGACTAACCTCTTTCTTTGGATTTTCACCTCTATGTTTCCTGATGCGATTAACGTTTATTTCTCTCTGTCTGCCCTTGTCAGGGATTGGTTCTGTCAGGCCCATAGCGTGAGTTTGGGAAGGCTGTCTTTTCAGTTCTCTGAGAAGAGTTTGGGACTGAATTGTTTGTGCACTGAGTGTCTGATAAAGCCACCTGGAGCCCTCCTCAGCCTGGGGCTGTCTTGGAAGGGACTTTCTGGCCACTGACCTGGCTCCCTTAAGGTTCTGGAACTTTCTGGGTTTTCTCTGCTGGTCTCAATGCTGGTGTATCACTGTTCTAGGAACTTACCAGTTTCACGTGAACTTTCCATTTTATTGGCTTCAAGTTCATAATGTCCTACCTGTGCTCAGAGTCACCTGCTTTAGGTGCAGCTGATTTAACAGTGCATGGCTAGCCCCCCAAATCCAGGGGTGCAGCCAGCACAGATTGAAAATGTTTAGGAACCAAAACAATAAAAAATAGCAATCCGCCAGGCGTGATGGCTCACGCCTGTAATCCCAGCACTTTGGGAGGCTGAGGCAGGCAGATCATCTGAGGTCGGGAGTTCGACACCAGCCTGACCAGTGTGGTGAAACTCCATCTTTAAAAAGATAAAAATAAAATAAATAAAAAATAACAATCCAACAATAACAATAATACAAATCTTAAAAAGACAGTAGAACAAGTATTGCCATAGCGTTTGCAGTGTGTTCGTGTTGTAAGTAATCTGGGGGTTCTGTAGAGTTGGGGGGTAGGGGGGCATGTTGTAAGTAATCTGGGGGTGCTGTAGAGCAGGAGGGTGGCATGCACAGCTTCCATGCACTCAATGCCGCTTCACGTCCAGGACTTGAGCACCTGTGGATTTTGGTATCAGAGCGGCATCCTGGAGCTAGTTCCCCAAGGATACCAAGGGATGGCTGTGTGTGTGTCACCTTCTGACATGCTAAACAATAGACCTGTTTGTTTGTGATGTATGGTCTGTCTTCCTCCATTAGAATGCTGGCTCCAGGTCTGTGTCTGTGTTTACACTGAAGTCCAAGAACTCCTGTCAGGAGCCACCAGCTGTGCCAGCCAACACAGGAACTACTGGCCACAGTTTAATTAAAATTAAATACAATTAAAAATTTGGGCTGGGGCCGGGCGCGGTGGCTCACGCCTGTAATCCCAGCACTTTGGGAGGCCGAGGCGGGTGGATCACGAGGTCAAGAGATCGAGACCATCCTGGTCAACATGGTGAAACCCCGTCTCTACTAAAAATACAAAAAAT
>NW_016107432.1:2623222-2624845 GCF_001604975.1 Cebus imitator
AGCCCTCCCAGCATGGCAGTCGCTCTGGTGCCCCATCTCCGAGGCAGGGTCCCCGCATGGTCCCCTCAGTCCTGTGGTGCCTGTTGCTTGTCTTTCAGGCGGGGGCTGTGTTCCTCCCCTGCCCCCTCTGCCTGTCTGCAGCCCCAGACACCCTCCCTGGCCCCGACCGAGCGCTGCGTGTACCATGTCACCGCCCTCTCCCCATCAGAACGCACGTGTCCTTATCCCTGCTGAGCCCAACACCGGGCCCAGTACCTGCACAGGCACCCTTGCAGGCAGATCTGTGAGCTGTGGGCATGTGTGCAAGCCTCAGGCAGGTCCGTGAGCCTTGGGCAGGTGTGCAAGCCGAGGGCAGGTCCGTGAGCCTCGGGCAGGTCTGCGAGCCATAGGCAGGTCTGCATGCCCACTCCTATCTCCGACGCCTGGGGCCCGGGCCTCAGAGACTCCCGACAGCCACCGAGACCAGCCCATGTCTCCAGGGTAGAGCCTGTTCTTCACAGTCCCTGAAGAACTTTTGGTTATTTTAAGCAAGTAAAGGAACAGACCAGTGTAACCGAGCCAGGCTTGGTACCGCGGATAGGGTGGGGGACGTCCATCTTTAGCCCCCGGATAACACCCTGTTGTGCTTTTTCTCCGCAGGCTTCACGATGTAGCAGGGACCTGAGTATCGTGTTCAGGTAATGCCCGTAAGCCAACTTACCTCCTTTTTCCATGCCATGAACTGCCCGACCTTGCGCTGACCACGCTTTGTGTGTGTGGTCACTGTAGCAAGCAGCCATTCCTCGCAGCGCCTCTAAAATGCAGGCTCTGAGGACAGGCTGGGGCTGTGACTGCCTCCTTAGCTTTTCTCCTGGCCAGTAACTTTTGAGTGAGTACACTCCATCCTGTGCTGGGTAGGTCTTGGTTGCAAGTTCTAGCAGGAACAGCGAGGTTGTGGCATCCATGGTGGGAAGTGAAGTAACAGGTGCCGTTTCTGTGCTAGAAAATGGAAAAGGAGTCAGGGCCGGAAGGAAGGTGCAGAGGTGAGCCTGAGAGCCAAGCTGGGAGGCAGCATCGCGTAGGAGTGCTGGCCTGAAGCCTCCATGCCCCGGCAGAGGGGCGGACACGCGGACGTCTAGCGGAGGTGAGGCCCGAGCCCCCCACCTGGGGCCTGCTGGCTGGGGAGGGTGGGTGATCACGAGCAGCTGGCAGTTTGGGACACAGTGCAGCATTCACGGTTCGCTGCTGATTTTCCGGGCCCCTCTTCTGAGAGTCCAAGGTCCAGCCAGCTGTGGGGGCTTAGGCCTCGACACAGCATGGGGTGCAGAGGGCTGGTCTCCTTCCATCACCGGTTCACCTGGGCACCCTCAGGTGGCGGTCGTGGAGGAGCTGTGCTGCATGGGGACTGAGCATGGGGCCACTGCCCAGTGAGTTGTGAGGCCCTCCGCTAGCACCCTGCAGGGAGGTCCTCAGGGGTGCAGGGTGCAGCTCGCCATCTCCTCCCCTTCCCCTCTCCCTCCCCTTCTTCTCCTTCCCCTCCCCCTCTCCTTCCCCTCCTCCTCTCCTTCCCCCTCCCCCTGTCCCCATCCCTTCCCCTTCCCCCCTCTACTTCCCTTCGGCTGCCCTTCTCCTGCCTTCTCCCCT
>NW_016107432.1:2625145-2631391 GCF_001604975.1 Cebus imitator
CCTCCTCCACTTCCCCTCCCCCTCAACTTCCCTTCCCTTTCCCTCCACCTGCCCTTGCCCTGCCTCCTTCCCCTGCCTCCTTCCCCTCCCTTCTCCCCTTCCCTTCCTCTCCCCTTCCCTTCCTCTCCCCTTCCCTTCCCTCCCCTCTCCTCCCAGGCAGGCTCCCATGTCATCAGTGCACATCAGGGCCCCAAACCCCACAGCCCCATAGGGAGGAGGAGGGGAAGATTTGACTTTGGAAGTCTCCGTGAAGGTGGTGGCTGAGTGGTCGGGACAGGCCTCACCCACAGACAGGTGGCGCCTGGATGAGCCAGCTCTCAGCTGCTGCATGGGAGGGAAGGCAGCTGAACCCTTGGGCGGGCCTGCGGCAGGTGGTGTCGGGCTCAGCAGAGCTCCAGCTGGGCTTGTTGGTGGCGGTGATGGCGAAAGTGGCATCGCAAATACAGCAGTTGGGTCTTGGTTTTCCATGCCCACTGAGGAACACGCACCTGCTGCTGTCCTGGGGAAAGGTGTGGGGAGGGAACTCCTAGTATCGGGGTACACTGTGGGCAGGCTGAGTCCCGCCCCACCTCCTCCACGCTGCAGCCCTGCTTTTCTGCCTTGAGCACAGGAGCAAATCAGGCTCTGCCCGGCCGTGTGGTGACATGGGGGGTCACCTCCCCGAAGGCGCAGGCCTGGTGGGAGGGAGCAGCTGCGGCAGCTCTCAGTACAGTGCCTCCGCCAGCTGCTGTGGCCTGGCCTTGTGCCTGCCCTGCAAGGGTAGGGAGGGGCCTGGTGGATGCAGCCCCTGCCTGGCGCCACCTCAGGCTCTGGGAGTCACAGCCTCAGAAGACACCATAGAAGCTGCACTGGCCCCAGAAGTAAGCAGGGAGGAAGGGGCATGGCACACCCCCCCAACTCTAAACTGGGCCCCAGGGCCTCGCTGTAATATCCTGGAGGCTCCTGGTGCCCAGAGCTTGCCCATCCTCATCACATCTGGCGCACTCTTCCTGCTCCCTCTGCTTTCACAGAGGACAGACACCCACAGGTCCACCTGCCCCGCCCCCATCCTGCCTGTCTGCAGCTTTATGGACCCACCTCTGTCCTCGCTGCAGGAGAGGAGGCAGTGTCGGGCACAGAGGGAAGCTATGAAGAGGTGGGCTCGTCCCGGTGCACACAGACACTGGACAGTGGATTGCTGACCGTGCCCTGCACGTGGGAGCCTGAGACCTCGTGAACCTGAGGTTCTGCTGCCCAGGCGTCGGCTCGCACCATCCTCCCTGGAGGGCCATCAGAACTGAGCCGACAAAAGGCATCGGAGAGTTTCAGGTATTAATTGCATTTTCTCTTGCAGAAGCCAAAGATGTTGACCAGGAAGATCAAGCTGTGGGACATCAACGCCCACATCACCTGCCGCCTGTGCAGCGGGTACCTCATCGATGCCACCACGGTGACCGAGTGTCTGCACACCTGTACGTGCCCCACGGGCCACCCGGGAGGGGTGGGCCTTCCCAGCCATGTGCTCCTCAGAACCTTGGCTTTTGTTTTGCCACAAGCTTTTAGCTCAAGCCCAGACAGCAACAGGACCCAGGACCAGGAGCAGAGATGATCTGAGGATAAGTCAGAAAAGGCATTTCACGTTAAAGGTCCTGTGGGTGGTTTCAGAGCAGATGTGGCCTTACTTAAGAGAGCAAGCATCAAGGTCAGTAGCTGTGATACGCACTCACTGCAGGCGATGTCTGAGTCTCCAAAGGAGTTCCTTAAATTCTTCAGAGATGAATCTGCCAGCATGTTTCCCACACCTGACGTGCATTCCTCACACCTGCTGAGCCTGTGCTTTGGCATTAGAGGACTCTGGACGGGGCTGGGCCTGGGCGTCTCTCTCTAACTGTGGCTGCAGCTGGTGAGCAGGCATCATCAGTCAGGCTGAGGCTCAGTTCTTGTGCTAACGTGAGGCCCGTGGCTGGTGGCCCTGCTGGTGTGGACGACTGCTGTGTGTGTCTCTTGATAGCTGAGGAACATTTTGTTTAAACAGGATCTTTAAAATGAAGTGAGCACTTGTAACGTAAGTGATATTTATGTATTTCTTACTTTGGAAAATAAAATATTTGCCAATTTAATAGAATTTTGACTTTAACATTAATCGTATTTTTAGATATTGGTGAGCATATTTTATGTTAAGTTAACATTTGATTTTACTGGTTGTACCTAGAAGATGCTGTGATCTTTTAGGATACAGTATTGTGAAATTCTCAGTGTTAGCCCATGTTCTGATGACCCACAGCTCTCTCACCTTTCATCTTCATCTCCCCATTCTAAGTTTTTCTTCCCACTTTTAATTCCTAACCCTGCCTCTTTGAGGGAGCCCCTTGACTGGGCAGTTAAAATTGTCTCATTGCTCCTGAGACCTGAACAGCAAGGCGTTTCCTTTCAGAAGCCAAGAGCCACAAGGAGGATAGCAGCAAGCGTCTTCACGAAATGGGCTCAGAGACGCCACATTCAGCCGAGCACGTGGGAGGGGTGGGCACCCTGGCTCTGGACTCTCGTAACAACCTGTGCTTTGATGACAGTCTGCAGGAGCTGCCTGGTGAAGTACCTGGAGGAGAACAACACCTGCCCCACCTGCAGGATCGTGATCCACCAGAGCCACCCGCTGCAGTACATCGGGTGAGTGTGGGTGTTCCAGGCCACAGGATGTGGGTGAGCACCCCGGGTGTCCATGTGAGTGTGGGTGTTCCAGGCCACAGTACATAGGTGAGCGCCCCAGGTGTCTATGTGAGTGTGGGCGTTCCAGGCCACAGGATGTGGGCGAGCACCCCGGGTGTCCATGTGAGTGTGGGCGTTCCAGGCCACAGTACGTGGGTAAGTGCCCCGGGTGTCCGTGTGAGTGTGGGCGTTCCCAGGCCACAGTACGTGGCTGAGTGCCCCCCGGCATCTGTGTGAGTGTGGGTGTTCCAGGCCACAGTACGTTGGTGAGCACCCCCAGGTGTCCATGTGAGTGTGGGCGTTCCGAGGCCACAGTACGTGGCTGAGTGCCCCCAGGTGTCTGTGAGTGTGGGTGTTCCCAGGCCACAGTACATGGGTGAGTGCCCCAGGGGTCCATATGAGTATGGGCATTCCCAGGCCATAGTATGTGGCTGAGTGCCCCCAGGCGTCTGTGTGAATGTAGGCGTTCCAGGCCACAGTTCGTGGGTGTGCCCCCAGGCATCCGTGTGTGTGTGGGCATTCCCAGGCCACAGTACATGGGAGAGTGCACCAGGTGTCTGTATGAGTGTGGGTGTTCCCAGGCAACAGTACGTGGCTGAGTATCCCCAGGTCTCTGTGTGAGTGTGGGTGTTCCCAGGCCACAGTATGTGGGTGAGTGCTCCCAGGCATCTGTGTGAGTGTGGGTGTTCCCAGGCCACAGTACTGTGGATGGATGAGTGCCCCCAGGCGTCCGTGTGAGTGCAGGTATTCCCAAGCCACAGTACGTGGACTCACCCCTGGGCCAGCCACTGTTTCTGGAGAGGGCAGCTCTGGCCTGGGTGTCAGTAGGAGGCCACGGGGCCAGCCAGGTAGAGCATGTGGTTCTCACACAGATTTGAGGATCGGTCCAAAGGAAGGGAAAGGCTCCTCATACCACAGAGGGTAGGAGAGAGAATTCTGAAGACAAATTTTGAAGAAGGAAAGGCAGATGTGTTGTGTTTTCCTTTTATTTTAATTAATTAATTTATTTATTTTGAGACGGAGTTTTGCTCTTGTTGCCCAGGCTGGAGTGCAGTGGTGCAGTCTTGGCTCACTGCAACCTCACAAACCTCCTGGGTTCAAGCAATTCACCTGCCTCAGCCTCCTGAGTAGCTGGGATTACAGGCACCCGCCACCATGCCCAGCTAATTTTTATATTTTTGGTAGAGATGGGGTTTCCCCATGGTGGCCAGGCTGGTCTCAAACTCCCAATCTCAGGTGATCTGCCCACCTCGGCCTCCCACAGTGCTGGGATTCCAGGCATAAGCCACTGCGCTCAGCCTTGGCTCTCCCTTTAAAGTTGCATGCAGAGTCTGAAGTGGCACACCAGCAGCTCAAAGCCTCATGGAGGAGCAGCAGCCACAGTTAACAAATGCAGTGTCAAGACGCCCTCCCTCATGCTGCCCACGTCTGCCCACCACTGACAGTACAGCTTGGTCCATGTTTCTCCAGCTTCCTACCCTGAGACCAGTGTGTGTGCCCGCCCCTTGGACGAACCCCTGTGGTGTGTGTCTGCAGCTCACAGTGTCCCTGGGATGAGGCCCCATGGAGTCCTGGCGGCTCTCAGGGCAGGGAGTGGCTCTGAGCAGCCCCTAACGTAGGGCCCTGTGGGTCCTGCTGTGGGTGAAGCCTGGCCGTGGTCACCCAGGTCCTAGAGGCGCAGCGTCTCCTCCTCAGGGATCAGACGCACTTTAGAGAAGGCCAGTGTGGGTGGTGTGGGCGCTGAGGGCCACAGAGCCTGTGGCGTGTCTGTGTAGCACCCAGGTACTGCACACTTGTTGTGAGGGGAGATGTGCCTGCCCGCAGGGGCCGAGGCCAAGGCCTGCTCGTCGCCACTCCACAGGCTGGGGCTGGCAGAGACTTTGAGCCTGGTGGCTGTGGGCACTCATGGTCCTTCCTGGAAATGGAGCGGTGTCTGGCAGGACTTGGTCACCACAGCCTGTGGCATGACTGGACCCATGAGCGGCTACTGGTCCTTCCTCAGTTATTTGGAGATTACTAATCTGGCACATACGATTTTCTTTTTAAAGAATGATGTTTAGAATTTAAATTCATTTGAAAATTAAGAAATTTCTTAGCACTTTTTACTTAACAAAGGAAAACAATTACTTTTTTTTTAAGAAACTGTGTCTTGCTCTGTCAACCCAGGCTTTCGTGCAGTGGCACAGTCCCAGCTCACTGTAGCCCCAGCCTTCTACACTCAAGCAGTACTCCTGCCTTGGCCTCTAATGTGAGGTATTGTAGGCGTGACCTGCCACTCCTGGCCCATAATTGCAATTTATGTTTAAAAATAGTGGCCAGTCATGGTGGCTCACACCTGTAATCCTAGCACTTTAGGAAGCCAGGCCAGCAGGTCACGTAAGGTCGGGAGTTTGAAACCAGCCTGACCAACATGGAGAAACCCCATTTCCACTAAAAATACAAAATTAACTGAGCATGGTGGCACATGCCTGTAAAATCCCAGCTACTCGGGAGGCTGAGGCAGGGGAATCGCTTGAACCTGGGAGGCGGAGGTTGCAGTGAGCTGAGATCATGCCATTGCACTGCAGCCTGGGCAACTAGAGCAAAACTCTATCTCAAAAAAAAAAAAAGTAGCATATACTGGCCAGGAGTGGTGGGTCACACCTGTAATCCCAGCACATTGGGAGGCCAAGGTGGGCGGATCACCTGAGGTCAGGAGTTGAAGACCAGCCTGGCCAATATGGTAAAAACCCATCTCTACTAAAAATACAAAAATTAGCTGGGCGTGGTGATGTGTGCCTGTAATCTCAGCTACTTGGGAAGTTGAGGCATGAGAATCAATTGAACCTAGGAGGCGGAGGTTGCATTGAGCCAAGATCATACCACTGCACTTCAGCCTGGGCAACAGAGTGAGACTCTGTCTAAAACAAAACAAAAAACAGCATGCTCAGCTGGGCTCAGTGGCTCACACCTGGATTTCTGACACTTTGGAAGGCCCAGGTGGATGAATCACTTGAGCCCAGGAATTTGAAACCATTCTGGGCAACGTGACAAAACCCCACATATGTAAACAAAAATTTTTTTTAATTAGCTGGATGTCGTGGCAGCGTCTGTGGTCTCAACTACTCAGGAGGTAGAGGTGGGAGGATCACTTGAGCCCAGGAGGCAGAGGTTACAGTGAGCCAAGATCGTACCACTGCACTCCAGCCTGAGTGACAGAAGGAGACCCTGTTTCAAAAAAGAGGGAAAAAAGAATAGCATACCAAAGTGGGAACTGTATTTTAAACAGCATGCTTATGTAATCTTTTCAGAAAGCCTCGATGGATAGATGATAAAGATCACAGGAAGGGCCTCATCTTACAGACTTGTTTTGGGGGGGCGGAGGGGTCAGAGTCTCGCTCTAGTTGCCCAGGCTGGAGTGCAGTGGTGCGATCCTGGCTTACCGCAACCTCCGCCTCCTGGGTATAAGCAATTCTCCTGCCTCAGCCTCCTGAGTAGCTGGGACTACAGGTGTATGCCACCACACCTGGCTAATTTTTGTATTTTTAGTAGAGACAGGTTTTCACCATGTTTGCCAGGCTG
>NW_016107432.1:2631566-2632062 GCF_001604975.1 Cebus imitator
CTCCGCCTCCTGGGTTCAAGCAATTCCCCTGCCTCAGCCTCCCGAGTAGCTGGGATTACAGGCGCATACCACCATGCCCTGGCTAATTTTTTGCATTTTTAGTAGAGACAGGATTTCACCATGTTGGCCAGGATGGTCTCGATCTTCTGACCTCGTGATCTGCCCACCTCAGACTCCCAAAGTGCTGGGATTCCTGGCGTGAGCCACTGTGTGTGGCCGACTTTTCTTTATGTTATTTGGAAACATTCTAGAAAAGCCTCTGTTCAGTGGAAATCCCACAAAGACCAGGAGGCCCCAGGAAGCATTCAGTGGGAGGGACACAGACAGTGTTCCCTGAGCGCACGGGACGCGGGGAACCTGGAGTGTCACAGGGACGGTGTGCCCTGAGCGCACGGGATGCTGGAACCCGGAGTGTCACAGGGACGGCGTGCCCTGAGCGCACGGGATGCGGGGAACCCAGAGTGTCACAGGGACGGCGTTTCCTGAGCACACGGGA
>NW_016107432.1:2632534-2638913 GCF_001604975.1 Cebus imitator
AGCCCGGAGTGTCACAGGGACGGCGTGTCCTGAGCGCACGGGACGCGGGCAGCCCGGAGTGTCACAGGGACGGCGTGTCCTGAGCGCACGGGATGCAGGGAAACTGGGGTGTCACAGGGACGGCGTTCCCTGAGCGCACGGGACGCAGGGAAACTGGGGTGTCACAGGGACGGTGTCCCCTGAGTGCACGGGATGCAGGGAACCTGGGGCGTCACAGGGACAGTGTCCCCGAGTGCATGGCAGGGAATGTGGGGGTGTCACAGGGATGGTGTCCCTTGAGTGCACAGGACGCGGGGAACCTGGGGTGTCACAGGGACAGTGTCCCCTGAGCGTACGGGATGTGGGGAACCTGAGGTGTCTGCTGGGATGGTGTCCCCTGAGCATATGGGACGCAGGGAACCTGGGGTGTCTGCTGGGATTGGTGCCTCTTGAGAATACAGGACTCAAGGGAACCTGGGGTGTCACAGGCAAAGTGTCCCCTGAGTGCATGGGACACGGGGAACCTGGGTGTCTGCTGGGACGGTGTCCCCTAAGCACATGGGACGTGGGGAACGTGGGGTGTCCAGCAGACAGGGGCAGGGGTTCCCAGAGTAACCTTATCTGTCATTTGAAATGTTCATAAGCAGCTGGAGCCCAAATTAAATGAAGCATTAATTGAAGTCATGCAGAACTTCTGGCGACACAAACATTCTTTCATTTGTAAACTGGAAGTAAAACTCCAGCAAAGCTCCAGACTTGTGGAACTTTGATGCTGTTAAATGGAAAATGTACAGGAGTTGTAGAATTCACATGTCTAGCTAACTCTACTTTTCTGTTCTTTTGCCAGTCATGACAGAACCATGCAAGACATTGTTTACAAATTGGTACCAGGCCTCCAAGAAGGTGAGTGTCTGACTGTCTCCCTGTTCCTCGAGGTCACAGCCTGGCCTAGGCAGCCCCTGCTCTCCTGGAAGTTTGGTTCTCGGACGGAAGGCCCCTTTCCTTTTGGCCGAATCTCCCATCTTCTCAGCCCTGCTCTCAGCCATCTGCATCTTCTTTTGTCTGTCTAAGACATGCAGATGTCTTTTCATCCCCTTCTCTTTATTCCCGCAGCAAGTATCGATCGCATGTTTAGTGCATGGGACCCCCTGGCTCAACGCAGCTCCCAGAGCCTGCTAGTGACTGGGAAGGAGGTTCTTCCTGGGCCCCACCTCCTGTCCCAGTCCCCCCCATCCCACGGCGGCAGCCTCCCCAACACCAGAGGAGCAGCTGTAGCCCCTCTAAGGCATGCTAGCTGGTGTTCCTAGAAAAACTTCATCGTAGCCGGCACAGTGGTGAGTGCCTGTAGTCCCAGCTACTCAGGAGGCTGAGGTGGGAGGATCGCTTGAGCACAGGAGTTCTAGTGCACTAGGCTGATTGGGTGTCCATACTAAGTTCGGCATCGATACGGTGAGCTCCCAGGAGCGGGGACCACCAGGTGGCCTAATGAGGAGGGGTGAACTGGCCCAGGTCGGAAACGGAGCATGTCAAAATTCCTGTGCTGATCAGTAGTGGGATCGTGCCTGTGAATAGCCACTGCACTGCAGCCTGGGCAACATAGCCAGACCCTGTCTCTTAAAAAAAAAAAAAAAACTTCACTGTAAAGTCACATTTCATTTAGAATTCAAAGAAATACCAACTAGTACAGTATCCTGAAGGTGGAAATCAGCTGCTTGGGAATCGCTCTGCTCAAAGCTCCCCAGCTCCTGATGCTCTCGTGGTGGTGGCGGTGGTGGTGGCCCTCTGCTGGTGACCGGGAACGAGGCGCTGGGGAGGGGCTGGGTCAGCACCAGGTGGGCTGGCCTGGCATTCTGCTTATCAGACCTTTCAGAGGCAGATGAAGAAGCTAAGAATCCACTTGGGCCGGTTCTCACTGTATCTCAGAAGAGGGTTAGAATTCAAAATGCAACTGAATGTGCCAGATCTGTGGAAATCGTATCCAGCCTGTAATGCATGACCCAGAGGATAACACTGTTAGAAGCTTGTTTTCCTACTCACAGAATTCATTCATGCAGGAGAAATTTAGATTCCTGAGTAAATGTAGATAGAAACAATTAGCCTTTTAATAACTGAAAGTTTTTTAGTCTTAGGAAAGGCAAAGGACACATTGGAATAAAATGCTGACACCTTAAGACGTGCTTGTGGCCGGGCATGGTGGCTCACGCCTGTTGTAATCCCAGCACTTTGGGAGGCTGAGGTGGGCGGATAACGAGGTCAAGAGATCGAGACCAGCCTGGCCAACATAGTGAAACCCTGTCTCTACTAAAAGTACAAAAATTAGCCAGGCATGGTGGTGCATGCCTGTAATCCCAGCTACTCTGGAGGCTGAGGCTGGAGAATTGCTTGAACCTAGGAAGCAGAGGTTGTCATGAGCCTAGATTGTGCCACAGCACTGCAGCCTGGCGACAGAGTGAGACTCCATCCCCCCAAAAAAAATGCTTGCAACAGAGTGTTTCAGACATGTAGAAGTGGTGGGGTTGAGACAGGAACCCCAAGTTTTTGTGACCCCCGCCAGCAGTTTCCAGGCATGGCCAGTCTTGCTTCACCTGCTGCTCCCTCAGCCTCGCCCTGTGGCCTTTTATCTGGACGTTTAAAAGGCTGCAGTGTATACCCCCAAATTATAAAGGTTCTTCTTAAAGCTCATAACCACAATACCTTCATAATGTGTAGGAAAATAGTGGCGATCCCTTAATACCAAATAGCTACTCAGCGTTGACATTTCTGGTTGTCTCATAAATGCTGTGCTTTTTGGTTGGTTTTTTTTAGAGACAGGGACAGGGTCTCTGTCACCCAGGCTAGAGTGCAGTAGTGCTATCACAGGTCACTAGCCTCGACCTCCCAGGCTCAAGTGATTCTTCCACCTCAGCCTGCCAGGTAGCTGGAACTACAGGCAAGCACCCCCATACCCCGCTAATTTTTTGTAGGGATAGGGATTTGCTGTGTTGCCCAGGCTGCTGGAACTCCTGGTCTCAAGCAGTCCTTCTGCCTTGGCCTCCGAGAGTGCTGAGATCCCAGGTGCAAGCCACTGTGCACAGCCTGTTTTTGTTTATTCCAGTCAGATCCAGAGAAAGCCGCTGACTCATGGGCCTCCATCGGGTTCCCTCCTGCCTCTGTCCCCATTGTCCTGGGTCGCCCTGCGGCAGTGGACCCTGCTTGCATTCCAGCTGTGTTTTTGGCAAGCCGGCTGCTGCATGTCCGTCAGGGCAGGCGTCCACCGCTGAGGAGGATGTGTACTGAGGTCTGAGTGCTGCCTTCATTCCAGCCTCCTCTTCATTTGTAGTTGGAGTGCTTCCAGAAAGACACACTTTGCTGTTTGTTCCGTTTTCTGTAGGAAGGGCTGGAAAAATATGTAATCGTTCCTTCATTTGTGTCCGAAACAGCAAGCTGGTTTCCCTGCCTCGGCGGCACCTGCAGTCGGATTTGCTTGTGTGTTCTGTGTGGCCAGTGGGCACGTCTTCACGCTGGCTACCAGCCTCTCCACATGCCCTGTGCTCTTGGGTGGTCCCTGTGTCCAGGATGGGGGTGTTGGGGCGGCCCTGCCTCTTTGCCCGAGGGCCCAGGTTCCTCCCAGAGGCAGTGGTGTCTCCAGGCCAGCAGGCCCGTGCGTGGTGGCACCTTCCCGTGGAACTTCAGCTTGCGCAGCACACTGCATCCAGTGAGAGCAGGCCACATGTTCACATTCGCCTTAGTACACTCCTGTCTGGCGGGACACTGCCAGCTCCACTCCACACTGAAGAAGTCGATAGGTGCAGGTTCCAGAGTGCTCCAGATTCACAGGGCATGGTGCCCCTGCCGTCCTCCCTGACAGGCTCCTCTCTCTGGCCCCCATCTTTTCTGTCTAGTCAACGTTCTTGTTTCTGAAGCTTTCAGTCATTTGTGGCTCTTTAGAAGGAGGGTTCTAACTTTAAAACTCTTAGCTGTGGACCTGTTTTCTTGATGGAGGCCACCTGCAATTTGTTTGGTTTTCTGTGTGGTGCAGACAGTGGTAAACCTGATTTCTCAGACCAGAGGCCTCTTCCTGAAATGCGCGTTAGCTGTGAGGATGCAGTGGTGAGAGTCCAGGTGTCTATTTTGGAGGAGATGCCAGAGCGGGGTCCCCACCTCTTCCGACTGGGATCCAGGAAGGCCCTCCACGCTGTCCCCCCTCCCCTGCTGGGCTCCAGGCCCTCCACGCTGTTCCCCCTCCCCTGCTGGGCTCCAGGCCCTCCACGCTGTCCCCAGTCCCCTGCTGGGCTCCAGGCCCTCCACGCTGTCCCCAGTCCCCTGCTGGGCTCCAGGACCTCCACACTGTCCCTCCAGGGAACTGTCCCTGCCCCTGATGTAGTGGATGCTTCCCTTCCCATCTTGCTGGAAGGGGTTCGTTGCTAGATCAGAGGTGAGGTTAGGTTTTTAGTGGTTTGTTATTTCTTTTTGTTTTTATAATTGTTTTTAGAAACCTGTCTTCGTAGAGGCAACATCTTTATGACATTTATCAAGGCGTCCATTCTCAGTCTCTGCCCACTGTGGGCTCCTTTGACTCGATGAGTGTGGCATGGATTTTGCTGTGCCAGGCTTCGCCCATTCCTGGTGAGGGCCGTGGGGCTGACTCGCTCACCAGCCCTCTTTACACGGACCCTGAGCGTGCCTGTCACCTCTTGCTTTAGAAACGTGGGGGCCGGACATGGTGTCTCATGCCTTAACCCTAGCACTCTGGGAGGCCAAGGTGAGAGGATCCCACGAGCTAAGAATGTTGGAAAAAATCAAAAGTATAGTATTTTATGACATAAAAATTTAAGCATTGAAATTTCCTGGTGCGTAGTCTTGTCGGAGCACGGCCCCACTGGCTCAGCTGCTGTGCTGTCTGCACCCGTCTGTGGTGCGGCTGGGTGTGCGACAGGCTTGTGCTGCTGGCCCGTGGCTCTAAGCAGCTCTCAGCTGCAGTGGCACTCACCATCACTGTGTCAGGATGTGTTTATGAGCACCATACCACCTTCACTTCAGAACAAGGAAGGGAAGGGTGGACTCCCGTGGTTGTGCTTCAGAGCCACAGAGGCGTCTGGGTCACTGTGTCGCTGAACTGTCATTGTTGACGGACAGCACTGAGTTCCTCATCCGTGACACTAGCTATGCTGAGAGAAAACAGCCGGCGATGGAGTCACCAGGCTAAACACGTCACATGTTCCCCACTCACGGGAAAGCGGTGTTTAGAAGATACTGAAAATTTAAAATGGAACGTCTCATCACAGCAGCATTTCTTCACGGAAGTAAAATGAAGATGTGGCTTTAGAATAAGCTTCCAACTGGCTGAGTTGTTAGCTGTGTGCCAGTGGTGAGTTCATCAAATCGGGCTGGACTGCTGCAGCTGAAGAGCAGTGTCCAGAGACATTAAGCTCATTTAAAAAACAATTATTATTTTTGGGACGGGGTTTTGCTTTTGTTTCCCAGGCTGGAGTGCAATGGCACGATCTCAGCTATTGCAACCTCTGCTTCCCAGGTTCAAGTGATTCTCCTGCCTCAGCCTCCTGAGTAGCTGGGACTATAGGCATGCACCACCATGTCCAGTTATATTTTTGTATTTTTAGTAGAGACGGGGTTTCACCATGTTGGCCAGGATGGTTGCAAACTCCTGACCTCAGGTAATCCACCTGCCTCGGCCTCCCAAAGTGTTGGGATGACAGGTGTGAGCCACTGTGCCAAGCCCCAATAAATGTTTCAATGCCTGTATACACTTCACATTGAGTGTCACTATTTTTAATCCTTCTTTTATTCTTAGAGGTGAAAAAGAAATGGGAATCAGAGCCAAGCATCTGAAGCTGAGTTGTTTTCCACTGTGTCCACGGGGCTCTCTCCTTTGCACTGACCTGCGCGGCCTTTCTGACGTTCCCATCACGGCTCTTCTGGAGACTGATGGGGCAGCGTCCTGCTATCAGCTCTTCCTTCCAGGCCTTCGTTCTGGTTGCTGGGATGCAATTATTTACGGGAAACGTTTCCTTTCAGGCTGCTCTCAGATTATTTCAGCATTTCACCTTGTGAGCGTCCAGCACTCCATCTACCCAAGGCCAGCTGCACCCATCCTCTTGGCTCTCGGGGTCCCCTCCTCTCTCCACCCAGGCTCTCGGGGTCCCCTCCTCTCTCCACCCAGGCCCTCGGGGTCCCCTCCTCTCTCCACCCAGGCTCTCGGGGTCCCCTCCTCTCTCCACCCAGGCTCTCGGGGTCCCCTCCTCTCTCTACCCAGGCTCTCGGGGTCCCCTCCTCTCTCTGCCCAGGCTCTCGGGTTCCCTTCCTCTCTCCACCCAGGCTCTCGGGGTCCCCTCCTCTCTCTACCCAGGCTCTCGGGGTCCCCTCCTCTCTCCACCCAGGCTCTCGGGGTCCCCTCCTCTCT
>NW_016107432.1:2639777-2640122 GCF_001604975.1 Cebus imitator
CTCTCTCTACCCAGGCTCTCGGGGTCCCTTCTCTCTCTACCCAGGCTCTCGGGGTCCCCTCCTGTCTCTGCCCAGGCTCTCGGGGTCCCCTTCGCTCTCTGCCCAGGCTCTCGGGGCCCCCTCCTGTCTCTGCCCAGGCTCTCGGGGCCCCCTCCTGTCTCTGCCCAGGCTCTCGGGGTCCCCTCCTGTCTCTGCCCAGGCTCTCGGGGTCCCCTCCTGTCTCTGCCCAGGCTCTCGGGGTCCCCTCCTCTCTCTGCCCAGGCTCTCGGGGTCCCCTCCTGTCTCTGCCCAGGCTCTCGGGGTCCCCTCCTGTCTCTGCCCAGGCTCTGGGGGTCCCCTCTTCTC
>NW_016107432.1:2645012-2652409 GCF_001604975.1 Cebus imitator
GTCCCCTCCTGTCTCTGCCCAGGCTCTCGGGGTCCCCTCCTGTCTCTGCCCAGGCTCTGGGGGTCCCCTCTTCTCTCTACCCAGGCTCTGGGGGTCCCCTCCTCTCTCTACCCAGGCTCTGGGGGTCCCCTCCTCTCCCTACCCAGGCTCTCGGGGTCCCCTCCTCTCTCTACCCAGGCTCTCGGGGTCCCCTCCTGTCTCTACAGAGGCTCTCGGGGTCCCCTCCTCTCTCTACCCAGGCTCTCGGGGTCCCCTCCTCTCTCTGCCCAGGCTCTCGGGGTCCCCTCCTCTCTCTGCCCAGGCTCTCGGGGTCCCCTTCTCTCTCTCTACCCAGGCTCTTGGGGTCCCCTCCTCTCTCTACAGAGGCTCTCGGGGTCCCCTTCTCTCTCTACCCAGGCTCTCGGGGTCCCCTTCTCTCTCTACCCAGGCTCTGGGGGTCCCCTTGTCTCCCTACCCAGGCTCTCAGGGTGTCCTCCTGTCTGCCCAAGCTCTCGGGGTGTTCTTCCCTCTGTCCAAGCTTGTGGCCTCATGTGGGCATGGTCCCTGCAGGGTCGGTGTGTGTGAGGCACCTGTGTAGGTTGGGATCTGCTCCGGATGTTTCCCTGGCCTGGCCAAGTTCATGGTATGTAGGGAGAACAAACATGAGGATAAAAAGTTTGGTGAAGAGTTCCTTGGTCACGTAGCACACAAGCTACTTTCAGAGTAACGTCCAGGTTCGGGTGTGAGCAGCTCTGTTCTCACTTTTCTTTGCTGCCTATAGTGTGCTTCTGAACTGAGACCACATATTTCACTGCGTTGCTTGGTTGTGAACCTAAGGTCACACTTAGAGGGCCCTTACCAAGTTCGCCTTGCTGGCCATCCCTGGAGGGTTGGGCCCCCTATGCTTGGAGAGCGTTCCCTGGTCCAGTCAGTGGGGGCTGCATGTGGACCCCCTGGAACTAGAGGGACCTAAGGGCAGGTGTGAGTGAGAAGGAAGCTGCCTGTCTTCCTCCAGCCAGCCTCTTCCCTGGAATTTGTGCCAGTGGTTATGGCCATAGACACCAGGGGGCATTCTCCACCACTGCCAGGCAGTGTGGCACCAGAGCCCACAGCTGAGAGCAGCCCTCCCTGCAGGCTGTGGACACATGGTCCCAGGGCTGTCAGGCCGCAAGGCTCTCTTGGGGGTTCCTCCATGGTGGCCTGGGGTGCCTCTGAGTCAGCAGGGTCTGCCACGGAGCCAGAGCATGGGGAGAACCTGGTGGCAGGTTGATCTCGGAGCCACGGGCGGCCAGGCAGGCCACTGGCTCAGCCGTGAGTCAGCAGTGGTGTCTGACAAGGCGCTGAACTGCTGAGTGTTGATAAGCCCCCAGTGATGGTGGGTTCTGTGACATTGGACGCTCGTAGGTGGTGGCCAAGGTGGGGATGCCCGTCCCCCATCTGGGCTTCCTGGCCTCGAGCCTGTCCCCCATGGGCTGGCGGGCGGTACCGGGCTGCATTTCCTGCCAGGCTGAGCCCTCAGAGCATCCCAGTCTTCATTTGCTGCTGCCTTATTAGTAGCCTTCAAACTTGATGCTGCAAATCTGCAACTCTCTTTATGTGATGTATATGAACAGAAGTGCAGTAGGATTCGTTCCTGTGTAAGGTTAAAACCTGTGTGTTGATCTTCTGCAGCGGAAATGAGAAAGCAGAGGGAGTTCTATCACAAGCTGGGCATGGAGGTGCCCGGAGACATCAAGGGGGAGACCTGCTCTGCAAAACAGCACTTAGATTCCCATCGGAACGGTGAGTGCACCCCACATGCTGTCCGGGCATCCGGGAATCCCTGAGCGGAGCCTTCCGTAAAGAGCTGGCCCTGTCTGCCAGGCGCTCCCACAGGTACTCCCGGAGGCAGTGAGGGCACCTGAGGGGGTGGGAGGTTAGGGTTCAAGGTGCTCCTCCTCACTGGCACCAGTGGGAATGTGGGTGGAGGGGAAAAGTTGGGGTCCTGGAGGGTGAGGCCAGCAGGGGAGAGCAAAAGGGCCCCCAAGAGTGCCTGGAGGTGGGGGACAAAGGTCATGGGTTGGAGGGCCTGGGGAAAAAGTAGTGGAAGGTAAACTTCCTGAGATTTGACTGCTTGTTTTACTGTAAAATGGCAGAATAATGGTTGGTTTCTGTGTAAAGTTCATGTATGTTGAAATCCCAGCATAGCACTACAAATTTCTGCATCTTGAGGACATTTTTTTTCCTAGTGGAGCACACGGACTCTGAAGAAGCCTTTAGGCTCCCTGTGTATCCGTCACAGTTGGGGGGTGAGGAGGCCTGGGCCTGTCTCCATCCGCATTGTGGGCCCTGGAAGCACAGCCCTGAGAGGTGGTTAGGAAGCCTGTCTAGGAAGCAAGCAGTCCTGTCTGAACCTTTTAACCTGAGGGGAAGTTTTAATTTTAATAGCAGAGTTAGAATACTGGGTTTTTAGGAGAAGGCTTTTGGAATGAAGGGATGGATGTGGTCAGCACTGAGCAGCTCTGGGCAGGCCTGGCCATGTGGTGGGTGCGGTGTGTGTCCGTGTCCCACACTGGCTCCAGTTGCCCCGTCTCTGCCTTCTGCGCTCCCCGAGCCTGCGCTGACAGACCCACACACCTGTTCCACATCCTGGGGATACCCTGGCACATGTTTTGCAGACAGCTTTCCTTTGACTCTTACTCCACTCCAGGGGTCCAGAGTCCCCTGATATCGTGAAGTTTTGATGACATTTGGAGTACAGTGTAGAGTTTTTTTTTAAATGGCTTAACAGTTTGGATTTCATGGTGCACTATGTTCTGTTTGTACTAAAGGTGAAACCAAAGCAGACGACAGTTCAAACAAAGAGGCCGCAGAAGAGAAGCCGGAGGAGGACAATGACTACCACCGCAGCGACGAGCAGGTGGGGGGCTCACAGACACCCCTGTATTATTAGTGCTCGCCCAGGGAGCTGGGAGCAGGTTGGGGGGCTAACAGACACCCCTGTATTATTGGTGCTCGCCCAGGGAGCCGGGAGCAGGTGGGGGGGCTCACGGACACCCCTGTATTATTGGTGCTCGCCCGGGAGCCGGGAGCAGGTGGGGGGGCTCACGGATACCCCTGTATTATTGGTGCTCGCCCNACCCCTGTATTATTGGTGCTCGCCCGGGAGCCGGGAGCAGGTGGGGGGGCTCACGGATACCCCTGTATTATTGGTGCTCGCCCAGGGAGCCGGGAGCAGGTAGGGGGCTCACGGACACCCCAGTATTATTGGTGCTCGCCCAGGGAGCCGGGAGCAGGTTGAGGGGGGCTCACGGACACCCCTGTATTAGTGCTCGCCCAGGGAGCCGGGAGCAGGTTGGGGGGGGCTCACGGACACCCCTGTATTATTAGTGCTCACCCAGGGAGCCGGGAGCAGGTCGGTGGGGGGCTCACGGACACCCCTGTATTATTAGTGCTCGCCCAGGGAGCCAGGAGCAGGTCGGGGGGAGGGCTTGAGGACACCCCTGTATTATTAGTGCTCACCCAGGAAGCCAGGAGCAGGTGGGGGTACGGGGGCTCGAGGATGCTCCTGGATTAGTGCTCCCCCAGGGACCCCAGGGAGCTGTGAGCAGGTGGGGGAAGCTGGGGCTTATGGATGCTCCTGTATTACTGCTCCCCCGTGGAGCCGGGATCAGGTTGGGGGGGCTCGAGGACACTCCTCTATGAGTGCTTGCCCAGGGAGCTGGGAGCAGGTTGGGGGGCGCGTCTTGTGGACCCTCTTGTATTAGTGCTCACCCTGCAGTGCCAGGAGCACCAAGGGAGGGAGCATGCCAGAGACCTTCCCTCGGGATGAAGGGAGCGGTGACACCCCAGCACCTAAGGGCTGCTATTTTCTTCCTCCTGACTTCTTCCTTTGTTTTTCTTTTTATAAAATTACCAGATGAACCTGTGCTTATGGTTGTGCTTGGCTGGTATAAAAGATGGCTGGTCAGCACAGGCTTTGGCCTCTCAGCCCCACGGCCAAGCTTTGTGTGAGGTGTTGGCACCTTTTCCTCTGGGCACGTCTCTGTGCATCCGTCAATGTTACGTAAAGGAAAGCAGAGCCCAGCGGTGTACTGGAAGGAAGGTGAGAGTGAGCAAGGAGGGCTCCTCTCATGACATTTACGGTATCACCAGATGCAGACAGAAAAACTACACGGTCACAGAGATGCAGTAAAAGAGTCTGATGAGGATAGGCGCAGTGGCTCACACCTGTAATCCCAGCTCTTTGGGAGCCGAAGCAGGTGGATCACGAGGTCCAGAGGTCGAGACCAGCCTGACCAATATGGTGAAACCCTGTCTCTACTAAAAATACAAAAATTAGCCAGGCATGATGGCACACACCTGTAGTCCCAGCTGCTTGGGAGGCTGAGGCAGGAGAATCACTTGAACTTGGGAGACAGAGATTGTGGTGATCCGAGATTGCGCCACTGCACTCCAGCCTGGAGACAGAGTGAGACTCTGTCTCAAAAAGTTTAAAAAAAAAAAAGGGTGGGGGGAGTCTGATGATATTCCATACCCATGTCTGGAGAACTGGGTTTTTTTCTTTTTTTTTTTTTGAGACAGAGTTTTGTTCTTGTTGTCCAGGCTGGAGTGCAATGACATGATCTCAGGTCACTGCAGCCCTGCCTCCCAGGTTCAAGCAATTCTCCTGCCTCAGCCTCCCGAGTAACTGGAATTACAGGCGCCCACCACCACATGCAGCTATTTTTGTATTTTTAGTAGAGATGGAGTTTTACCACTCGGGCCAGGCTGATCTCGAACTCCTGACCTCAGGTGATCTGCCCACCTCAGCCTCCCAAAGTGCTAGGATTACAGGCATGAGCCACCGCTTGTAACCTGAGAGCTGCTTAATATAGTATCTTTTCATTCTTTTTTTTTTTCTTCTGAGACGGAGTCTTGCTCTGTCACCAGGCTGGAGTGCAGTGGCACGATCTTGGCCCACTTGCAACCTCTGCCTCCTGGGTTCAAGTGATTCTCCTGCCTCAGCTTCCCAAGGAGCTGGGACTACAGGCACCTACTACCATGCCTAGCTAATTTTTGTATTTTTGTAGAGATGGGGTTTCACCATGTTGGCCAGGATGGTCTTGATCTCTTGACCTTGTGATCTGCCCACCTCAGCCTCCCAAAGTGCTGGGATTACAGGCGTGAGCCACGGCCCTGGCCAGTATCTTTTTGTTTTTGAGAAGAAGTCTCACTGTGTCACCCAGGCAGGAGCACAGTGGCATGCACTGCAATCTCTGCCTCCTGGTTTCAAGCGATTCTCATGCCTCAGCCTCCCAAGTAGCTAGGGTTACAGGTGCCCGCCACCACGCCCGGCTAATTTTTTCTATTTTTTAGTAGAGATGGGATTTTACCATGTTGGCCAGGCTGGTCTTGAACTGCCTACCTCAGATGATCTGTCCACCTCGGCCTCCCAAAGTGCTGGGATTACAGGTGTGAATCACCACACCTGGCCAAGTAATAGAACCTTAACTTTGTAGTTTACACTTCCACATTGTTTAAAATGTTCAGAGAGCATTACAGAAATAGACACATCTGTGTGCAATGTGGGCTGTGATGGTGCTGCCTTTTGGGTCAGTGGAGAAGAGCGAGCAGTTGAGAGAAGGGGTCCCCAGGGGCAGGAAAGAGGAAATTGCTGCCTTCTTTAAGGAGCCCTGGTTTCCCTGCCTTGCTGCTGCTTCTGTTGGTGGCCTGGAGGCTCTCCTGGAACCACGCCCGTCACTCTCTCTGGCTGTGGCCTCCTGTGCACCCAGGCCCTAGAGAACCATGCTCGTTACGTGCTGTCTCTGGCTTTGGTCTCCCATGTGCCCAGGCGCTGGGTCTTTTCTTGTTTGGATTTTGTTAGTTACTTGTACTTAGAGCAGTTCCCTAGTGGTGAGGGAACCCCCTGGGATCACATGGAAATTCAGTTTTGGGGTCTGCTAGGTGGGCTGGCCTTCCAGAGGGGTGCAGGCTGATGTTCCCCTGGCCTCTGGCGCCGTTTTCCGTGGATTCATGTAATGCTGTGTGTGATATTCTCCAGTTTAACCTCTGTTTTGCAGTTTTAAATTTATGTCAGTGTTTATTTTTACTAATAGTTATATTTTCTTTTGATCCTTGACGTGCTAAAGATTTATTTGTTGCTTTCAAAAGAGCCAGATTTTTTAAATGGATTAAATATTGAATTTTCTTTCTGTTTTTTGGAAACAGAGTTTCACTCTTATTGCCCAGGCTGGAGTATATAGTGGCACGATCTCAGATCACCACAACCTCCACCTCCCGAGTTCAAGCGATTCTCCTGCCTCAGCCTCCCGAGTAGCTTGGGATTACAGGCATGTGCCACCATGCCTGGCTAATTTTGTATTTTTAGTAGAGATGAGGTTTCTCCTTGTTGGTCAGGCTGGTCTCGAACTCCCAACCTCAGGTGATCTGCCTTCCTCGGCCTCCCAGAGTGCTGGGATTATAGGCGTGAGCCACTGCACCCAGCTGAATTTTCTTAAAGCATTTTTTTTCCTGATACCTTTAGTTAAAACCCCTTTTTGGCTGGGTGCGGTAGCTCACACCTGTAATCCCAGCACTTTGGGAGGCTGAGGTGGGCAGATCATGAGGTCAGAAGATCAAGACCCTCCTGCCCAACATGATGAAACCCCATCTCTAGTAAAAATACAAAAACTGACACAGCCAAAATCCATCGGTGTGCTGCATCCAGACCCATCTCACATGCAAGGATACACAAAGACTCAAAACAAAGGGATGGAGAAAAATTTACCAACCAAATGGAGAGCAAAAATAAATAAATAAATAAAAAGCAGGAGTTGCAATTCTCGCCTCTGATAAAATAGCCTTTAAAGCAACAAAGATCAAAAGAGGCAAGGAAGGACATTACATAATGGTAAAAGGGTCAATGCAACAAGAAGAGCTAACGATCCTAAATATATACGCACCCAATACAGGAGCACCCAGACACATAAGACTTATAAAGAGACTTAGACTCCCACTCAATAATAGTGGGAGACTTCAACATCAATATTAGACAGATCAACGAGACAGAAAATTAACAAGGATATCCAGGACTTGAACTCAGATCCGGAACAACTAAACTTAATAAACATTTATAGAACTCTCCACTTCAAATACACAAAATATACACTTTTATCAGTACCACATCACACCTACTCTAAAAGTGAAGTAAATCATTCCTCAATAATTGTATAGAATTTCACAGATTTAAATGAAATATTGGTTGGCTGCTTGTTTGTTATTTTCTTGTCCCATTTCTTCCTGTTTCCATTTTTAAGTATAATTATTGGCATAAAAGAGGTTTTCAATACCCATTTTTAGACTGCATTCTAGCCTGGGCAATAGAACAATAATCCTTTTCTCTCTCCCTCTTCCTCTTTCTTCCTTTCCTTCATTCTTTTTCTTTAAAAAAAAAAAAA
>NW_016107432.1:2653769-2657401 GCF_001604975.1 Cebus imitator
GGGTTTCACCATGTTGACCAGGATGGTCTCGATCTCTTGACCTTGTGATCCACCCGCCTCGGCCTCCCAAAGTGCTGGGATTACAGGCGTGAGCCACCGCTCCCGGCCCCGGTTAACTTTTTAAAATTTTTGTGGAGATGGAGTCTTGCTGTGTTGCCTAGGCTACTCTGAACTCCTGGGTTCAAGCAGTCCGCCCAGCCGGTCTCCCAGAGTGCCAGGACTCCAGGCGTGAGTGTGCCCGCCGTCTTTCTTTAAACGTATTTCCGGCTGTTTCCTGTGTGGTCTGGCTGCTCCCTGCAGACGTGATGAGTAACATTTTCATGTGCATTCAATTCTACAGAGGCTGTAATTTCACCATAGTTCCTTTTAATCGAGAAGTTTGTTCTGAAATGTTCGAGTAACGTGGCCTTTTTGGGTTCCATCTGTTCCCCTTTCGAGTCTCCTTCCAGAGCGATCACGGAGTGTTGTCTGTCTGGATCTCCACTTTGGGGGATTGAGAGCTTTCTTGTCCACTTGGGTGCAGATTTTCCAAAGTCCTGGGGTCATTTTCCTCTGGCTGAGTTTGATGGTTGGGGTGGTGGATAAACAGGCAGACCCCGGCTGCCAGTTGCTCTGCCTTTAGCCAGGGTGTGGCCTTCACAAGTGACCTACCTCTGCTTCCATTTCTCTGTAGCGTGAGGTGGTTTTGAGATTGCCTCACAGTTTCTATGAAGATTCAGTGATTTCCTAGTTGTGAGGCACCTTCAGGTGTCAGGTTGAATGAATGATGAACCAAGCCACAGCTGGGGAGGTTGTTCATTTCAACTTGCAAGTCCTGTTGTTGTTCTTGTTCATGAGCTCCTTGGATTCTTGTTTCCTCTGTTGCTCTGCACCCTGGCAGTGGTGCTTTCTGAGCCGTGCTCCTGGGTGAGGAGGCCTCTGGGCGTGCAGGCCGCTGGGTGAGCTGCTGCTGGTGCTTATGTTGTTTTGAGGACTTGCACCTGTTGCCAGTGTGGATTTTTTTTTTTCTGCTCACTGTGTTTTTGCTCTAACCCGTTGCTCTTGTACTGACATCGCTACTGTTGCTGTTGGTCTGTTTCCACCTTCCCTGTTGTTTGTTTCAGGTGTGTTATCTTTGCGGCGATAGAACACATTTTCTGCCCTCTCCCCGTAAGGGCTGGGATCAGGTTTTGGTGTCTTCTTTCTCTGCTCTAGTGGTTTGGAAGTTTTGCATTCTCTTTCTGTTCTTCTTGTGGCTGCTTTTAAACTTGGACTCCATGTCAGTTTATGGAATTATCCGCGTCTATAACTTTATGATGAGTTCCTGATTCCCATCTTCCAAAACTCGGGTAGTCATCTGATGGGTTTGTTCCAGATTGTTGTTGGTAATTTTAAAATTGTATTTACACTGATTTTATTGTAGGAATTTCCTCTTCGTCTTAATGAAGTTTTGATGCGACATTACAGTTATTTACACTTCACAAGAGGCTGCATGGGTTTTGTGGGCATTTTGGCATCTTCCTGGCGTGTGTTTGGATTTGTGCTTTGCTGCACCCAGTGCAGTGGCTCCTGAGCTCCTGCCAGTCACAGGCTCCGTGCTGTCCTCCACACACCAGCAATAGTCGTTTCTTAACTTTTAAGACAAACCCTCCTCTGTCACCGGGATGAACTGTTAAATTATGCACTTTTAATACTAAGCATCAAAAAAAAAAAATAAAACAACAGATGAGGGAAGCATCCACCACCCAGGCCCATGGCTCTGCTCCCAGCCGCATGCCCTCCCCTGACGGCCTCTCCCGAGGATGTGAAGGCATGGATGCTCTGCCTGTGCCTGGAGGCTCTGGCCCCTCCGATCCCTGGCTGGGTCCAGCTCTAGGGTTATTTAGCAGCCACTTGGAGCAGCCAAGGCTCAGGGTGGCATCCGCTGGCCATGCTGGCCTCACAGCCGACCTCTCCTCCATCATCTGACAGGCGCAGCCCCCTCGTCCCACCCACTGGTAGACACTCAGCTGCAGACCCTCGAGGCATACGCCTCCTGGGACTGGCGGGAATCTTCCTGAGGGAGGCAAGTTTGTTCAGTGCTGAACAACGCAAAAGCCTGTTGGGTTTATTTACTCAGAACAACGTCTTCTAAACCAAAAATACTTGACGAGACCTTTCTTTCAGTTTTCCAAGGGTGGGGAGGGGATGATCCTTGCAGACGCCTCCTGCACAGGTGATGGCGTTTCCCACACTGGACCTTAGGGGTTCAGAAATCGGTGGAAGCCATCTGTCCCAAAGCTCTTGTGGTTCTGTCCTGAGGTCCCTGGGCTGTCTTCTGCTCTGGGAAGTCTTCTTTCTGCTCAGCTCTGCCTCCCACAACCCCTGCGTCTGCCCCCTTCTCGGAATGACCCCATTCCTTTCACAGCCAGAGCCTCTGGTAGCTTCAGGTGAGTCATCTGCTTCACAGCCGTGTTTTCGCTGTCATCTTTTTTTAAGTGTAAGCCGTCGGACCCCGTAGCCAACGTGGTGAGGGCTCTGCTGCAGGGACCCCGTAGCCGGCGTGGTGAGGTCTCTGCTGCAGGGACCCCGTAGCTGGCGTGGTGAGGGTTGTCTGGTGGAGAGTGGGAAGCCCAAACACACAGGCCAGGCCTCCTGCAGGTGGAAAGGCAGAGGGTGGGCAGAGCCTCTCCTGGGCTGCAGAGGTAAGGCAGGGGGTAGTGAGCGGGGAACTGGTGCCAGGCTGCCCCACACTCCGTGGGCAGTGAATCTGGGACAGAGTGAAGGGCCAGGCTGGAGATGAGGTTGGGGACCTTGTGGGGCCGTGGTGAGAAAGAACTTGCCGTTCACCCAGAGGAGGGGGATGACGCAGATGGATGTGAGGTCAGGGTGTGCTGTGGGATGCAGCCTGGCATGGCTTTATCCCGGGTGGGTGATGCTCAGCGCAGCTGCTCTGTAGTGAGCAGCCTGCAGGCCAGGGTGGCCATGCGGAGACCGGGCAGGTGTCTGAGCTGGAGGCAGGTGGCGGTGTGGGTGCAACACTGGGCTTTTGGCATAGCTAAAAGGGAGGGAGCCGGCAGGACTCGCCTGTGACCCAGATACAGATGCTGGAGCTTGGGCTTTTCATCACTCCAGGTGGACACAGAGCTGGTGACTGAATGAGTCTGTGTGTTCCCAGGCAGGCTGATGTGTAGCCACAGAAAGCGACACGGGTCTTTCTGTCTTTCTGCAAATGCCCTCTTGACAATCAGAATTCGCCTTTCGAGGTGTGTAACGTTACCGCTTGATGGGGGTGGCATGGTGTCGCAGAGCACATGCTGTGTGTGTACTGCTCACTCCAAGGGAAGCCAAATGTATGGTTTGTAGGAGGCTCATGCCCACGGCTCGTGGGGCAGCCTGGCAGCAGTTCCCCAGGTGCATATGTGGCGCATTTTGTTACACTGTGGCTTTTTTACACTTGATTTCCCGTGTGTTCTAATACTGGAGACTTGGGTGGTGACCGGCCCATTGCTCCTCTAAGGACATTGCAGCTGCCTCCCCAGGCAGGTGTGTTCCACGGTGTCTGTTACTTCTCACTCCAGTCTCCTGTGTGCGCGTGTCCAGCGTCTCACCACACACCTCTGGACTCTGTTTCTCTCTCCAGTCTCCTGTGTGCGGGTGTCCAGCGTCTCACC
>NW_016107432.1:2658755-2661576 GCF_001604975.1 Cebus imitator
CTCTGTTTCTCTCTCCAGTCTCCTGTGTGCGCGTGTCCAGCGTCTCACCGCACGCCCCTGGGCTCCCTTGCGTGTGAGTCACTTACCTGTTCTTTGCCTGTCTCTGTACCTGGCAGCCTGGCTTTTCATTACTTGCGCTGCATGGCGGCGGCCTCCCACGCTGCCCGGTGCTCACTATGGGGATCGTCTTTCTTCTGTGGCTGTCGGCTTTCTTTGACCTATCATCATCCACAGTTTTAAAATTTGATGTAATTACATGTATTGGTATTTTCTTTTGTATCTTAAACATGTTTCCCCATGCTAAGGTCATAAACACATTCTCCTACATTGTAAAGTTTTGCTTTTTCTAGTTAGGTTGTAAGCCCCTGTGGCTGACACTGTGTGTAGGACAGGTGAGGTGGGGTCCAGCTTTGCCCTACTTGTCCCCTGAACGAGTTCCACACACACGCGGGTCCGCCTGGGCTCTCTGCTCTGTTCCACTGTCTCCTGCCTCCCATTGTGCCAAAACAATAAGGAACTTACTGAGTTGCAGTGATTTGATTATTTTACCATTAAGTTGTGGCTTCTGGGAGACCATGTGCCCCTCATTTTTCTTCTTCAAAATTGTCTTTTTTGTTTTTTTTGAAACTGAGTCTCACTGTCACTCGGACTGGAGTATAGTGGTGCAGTCTCAGCTCACTACAACCTCCGCCTTCTGGGTTCAAGCGATTCTCCTGCCTCTCCTCTGCAGTAGCTGGGATTACAGGCACCTACCATCAGGCCTGGCTAATTTTTGTATTTTTAGTAGAGATGGTGTTTCACCATGTTGGCCAGGCTGGTCTCAAACTCCTGATCTCAAATGAGCCACCCGCCTCGGCCACCCACAGTGGTGGGATTACAGGTGTGCACCACCTTGCCCGGCTCTTTTCTAAACTCTAGAGTTAAATGTTCTTATAGTTTCCAGCTGCGTAATTTAGTTCTTATTAAAATAATTTTAAAATTTTCACTTTTCTTTGACCAGCTTTCTAATTGTGTTAAATGCATATAAAATCTGCCATTTTCAGGTGTGTGGTTGGGGGCCTTGGGCACAGACCCAGTGTTGTACCGCCGCCACCACCATCCTCTCCGGAGCCTTTTTATCTTCCCAAATAGAAGCCCTGCCCCATTAAAACACTCACTCCCACCCACTCCCCCAGCAGGGGCGGATCACAGAGGGGTCTGATGGTTTCTGAGGTGATGGAAACCATCCCAGATCACCATGTGATCACTGTGCAAGTTTGTGAATTTACTGAAAATCACTGTATTATATACATAAAAGAGATGTGTGTAAACTGTGCCATAATGCAGCCTAAAAATTGCAAGTGTGCTCGTAACTTAGTGTATTTAAATAGGTAGTACATTCAGTCCTAAGATTAATATTACAGAGAAGGTTTAAATTTTGTTCTGATCCCTGTCACTGTCTGTAGTGACATACAAAACCACTCTGTGATTACTTTGTTTTCCTTCCACAATCCCCTCCCACCCCACCTCTCACTCCCCACCACCACCCCCCACTGTGTGTTTTTCCAGGCCCTTCTCCCTGGTGAGGTGGGGAGTCTCTGTCTTCCCACAGGTGCACGCAGGCCCTGCCTTCATCTGTGCAGCCCCTTCCCGAGGCCCCACAGAGCCCTCTACACTACAGACCCCGCTGCCCCGCAGAGCCCCGCACGCTACAGAACCCGCTGCCCCACACGCTACAGACCCCGCTGCCCCACAGATCCTGGCAAGCTGCAGACCCTGCTGCCCGGCAGAGCCCCACACCCTACAGACCCCGCTGTCCCCCAGAGCCCCGCACGCTGCAGACCCCGCTGCCTCAGACCTGGGCCACTGTGGCCAGTGCACCTGATCCCTGGGCCTGAGACGCACCTGCCTGTTGATGGCATGGCCTGTCCGGTTCTTACAGAGACACGAAGCCCACCACTTATGCCGTCCTTGCCCTGCCATTCTGTTAGCGTGAGTGTGTCACCAGCTGTCCCAGATAGAAGTGTGTCTCATCTTTAGTGGGCTTTTTCCTCATTAGCTCTATTTCTTTAAGTCTGCTTGACTAATATCAATCTAGCTATGCCAGCTTTCCGTTGGTTAAAACTTGCGTGGTATTCCTGTTCTTAAAATGTCTTAACTGTGACAAGCTTTACAACATAAAGCTAGGTCTTTAAAAAACGAGAAACTGTTTTAGCGGGCACGTTACCTCATGCCTTCGACGATTTGCCATGGAGGAGCTGAGTTGGTTCCTTTTTTTGCTTGTTTTTTTCTCTCTTTTCATCTGTTTTTTTCTATGCTTGCTTCCTTCCTTCCTGTTGTTGAGTGAATTAGTAAGTTTTCTTTAATCTCTTTCTTCCCCTGGTTTGCAAGGTATAAGCTCTACTTTTGTTATACTAGTGGTTACGAAATGTTTAAATAAACAATTTACATTTTTAAAAGTCCAAAGTTACTGTAAGTCTGTGCCCCTCCCCGCACAGCACCTCCACCCCAGCCCTCACTAGGCACCAGTGCCCCTTGCCATGCGCTTTCTCGTTTCGTTCATTCCTCTGGATTCCTCGTCTTTCTCCCTGGGCTGCCCCTTTCCCCAGTTCTGCCTCCAGACTCCGGTCTTTCTCCCCGCACAGCCCCTCTCCCGCGTTCTTCTCCGGACTCCGGGTCTTCTCCCCGTGCCGCCCCTCTCCCGAGTTCTTCTTCTCCGGACTCCGGGTCTTTCTCCCCGTGCCGCCCCTCTCCCGAGTTCTTCTTCTCCGGACTCCGGGTCTTTCTCCCCGTGCCGCTCCTCTCCCGAGTTCTTCTTCTCCGGACTCCGGGTCTTTCTCCC
>NW_016107432.1:2661631-2666341 GCF_001604975.1 Cebus imitator
TTCTTCCTCTGGACTCCGGGTCTTTCTCTCTGCTCTGCCCCTCTTCCCAGTTCTCTCTCTGGACTCTGGATCTTTCTTCCCTCGCTGCCCCACTCCTCAGTTCCTTCCCCACTTCCCCCACCCACGCCGTCTTTCTCCCCGCTCTGCTCCTCTCCCGAGTTCTTCTTTACGACTCCAGGTCTTTCTCCCCACACTGCTTCTCTCCCGAGTTCTTCTGTCTCCGAATTCTGGGTCTTCCTCCCTGTGCTGCTCCTCTCCTGAGTTCTTCCTCCTGCGGACTCCGGGTCTTTGTCCCCATGCTTGCAGCCTCCTTTCCTTTCATCCTCACCCCGGAGTGAGGACCTCTCTCGCTCTTTGCACAGAATCCACCTTTCTTCTCGGTGGCTCTTGGGGGGACTTGCAGTGGGTCGTGCTCAGTCACTGCACCGTATAGGCATATTTCTTTTGTTTTGGATTCTTTTGCTTCCTGAATCTGAGGATCTGTTGGTCACTGTGGGAAATTCTCAGTCGCTGTTTCTTAACACTTCCTTTCTGCCCCTTCCTCTGGGACTCCGGTCTTCCTCCTTTCTCTTAGTCTTGTCTCTACTCCACATGGGTAACTTCCTTAAGTGACTTTTTTTAGGACATTAATCAGTTCTCAGGTGAGGTTGGTTCAGCCATCCACTGAGATGTTAGTTTTGGTCAAAGTGTTTTTGTCTTTAGAAGTTGCGTCTGGTTAACTTCAACACCCTTCTGTCTGTACCCTGTTGTCCCCCCTTTTTTTTTTATCTTTTATGATTTTAGACACACATACTTCCGTTACCCGTCCATTCTTCCACTGCATTTTTAGGGCCTGGTTGTGTCCTTTGTTGCAGCTCCACCTGCTGAAGTGTTCGCTGTGAGCACTGCCCTTCCTCTTCCTTGCCAGGCACATCTTGGGGGGCCCAGCGTCTGGGCCCTGGGGTGAAGCCTTGTCCTGGGAAGATTCCCTTTCGTACTGCTGGGTGCCCGTGCTGCTGGGACTCCACAGTCACCTTCAGTTAACTTTATCCTGCGGGTTTCCTGCCACACTGCTGGTCATCTGGAAGGCAGCTGTGACCTTCTACCTGTGACTCTGCTCAGGGCTTTTCCCTGTTGTCTCCTGCAGACACTGCTGCCTCCCGAGTACATTCGCAGACCCGGGATACCCACTTCTCTTTGCCCTGTCTGTCCTCTGTTGTCAGGAGGCAGGTGACCCAGCACCCAGCAGCCAGCAGCTGCCTGGACAGGCGTAGCTGGATACCAAGAACTCAGTGCCTGCGATGCATAAATAACCCCGGGGGTTAACTTTCAAATATTCTGTTAATAGAATTAACAGGGCGAGCTTAGATTTCGCAAAGTGGCAAGCAGATGATAAACAGGTTTTCAGATAAGGTATGTAAGATTCTTTTTCTGCAGTGTTGAAGTCAAATAGATGTCTGACCTCACAAAGGTCCGCAGTGCCAGATTGAGGAGTTAGTGAAATATGTGTGAGGAGGCGTCCAGAACCGCCAGGGGAGTCCTGCTGCTGCGCCGGCCTCACCCCGCCCTTCCCGCAGGTGAGCATCTGCCTGGAGTGCAACAGCAGCAAACTGCGGGGCCTGAAGCGCAAGTGGATCCGCTGCTCCGCCCAGGCCACCGTCCTGCACCTCAAGAAGTTCATCGCCAAAAAGCTCAACCTGTCGTCCTTCAACGAGGTGAGCGCCGGGCCCTGAGTGGAAACAGTCACAAGTTCTCTCTTACTTGTAAAAGCGACACTTGTAATATTCTTTGGGCTGTTGCGTTTTTTTTTTAACAACTTTGGAGATTTTAACCAGAAAAAAATCAGTTTGTTTTGCCTGTCCACCAGGAAGTGGGGTAGGAGACGGGACCGTTCAGGGTCACTGTGAGTGGAAGTGAGAACTGGGGCGAGTTGATGAGACTGTTTTAAAATACGTAAAGGTTTTCCTTACAGCAAGAAACTGTTTTGGTTGTGTGTGTGTGTGTGTGTGTGTGTGTGTGTTTTGAGAGGGAGTCTCTGTCGTCAGACTGCAGTGTAGTGGTGTGATCTCGGCTCACTGCAACCTCTGCCTCGTGAGTTCAAATGATTCTCCTGCCTCAGCCTCCCAGGTAGCTGGGATTACAGATGCACCCCACTACACCAGCTAATTTTTGTATTTTTAGTAGAGATGGAGTTTCACCATGTTGGCCAGGCTGGTCTCAAACTCCTGACTTCATAATCCACCCGCCTCGGCCTCCCAAAGTGCTGGGATTACAGGCATGAGCCACCATGCCAGGCTGAGAAATTCTGTTGTTTAATTTCAAAAGGAGAGACATGGGCAGATGGAGAGAGGGAGGACCCTTCCAGGTTGTGGTGGGTAAGGAGATGGAGTGCTGGCGTGAGGCGGACTCAGTGGCCAGCGCACCATGAACATACCAGCGCAGGTCCCTGTGAGCCCCCAAGGCAGTGACACCACCAAGATGCAGGCGCCAGCAGGGTCCACCTCTGCATGGAGAGAAGGCACTGGTGGCTCTGAGCAGGAGTGTGGGTCTGAGGGGTCCAGCTCTGCACAGAGAGAAGGCTCTGACAGCTGTGGGCAGGAGTGTGGGTCTGAGGGGTCCAGCTCTGCACAGAGAGAAGGCTCTGACAGCTGTGGGCAGGCGTGTGGGTCTGAGCGGTCATTTTTGGAAAATCACTCAGGCTGTGCAGAAACGGACGCAGGAGAGGACTGTGGTGGGGTGGTCAGGGTGGAGAAGTGGACACACTGGAGATGCTCTCGGGAGCTGCAATGGGCTCAGCAGTGGCCCCAAAAGATAAGCCACATCCTCACCCCTGAAGCCTGCCAATGGGACCTTATTTGGAAAAGGATCTTTGTAGATGTAGTTAGGTGAAGGATTCTGATATGGAATAATCCTGGAATATCTGAGTGGAGCCTAAATCTCATGACAACAAGTGAGGCAGAGAAAGACTCCAGGCATAGAGAACAGGAGGCCCTGGTGAGGACAGAATGGATGCTGGAGTGGAGGCTGGAATGGAGGCTGGAGTGGAGGACAGAGTGGAGGCTGGAGCAAGGCAGCCTCAAGGCGAGCCAGATAGCACCTGGGCCACCAGCAGCTGGAAGCCAGGGCAGGCTCCCCTACTGTGGTTCGAAGGCATCCCCCAGATTCTTATGTTGGAAGCTCCATCCCCAGTGGACAGTGTTGGAAGTTAGGGCCTTGGGGAGGTGCTCAGGCCCTCAGGACCTGCCCCACGCACAGATTAATGCTGCTGTGGAAAGGGCTGGCCGGCGTGGGTTCTCTCTCTTGCAGCAGAGGCCCTCACAGGTGGCAATGTGGTGACCTTGAATGCCCCAGCTTCCAGAACTGTGCCGAAATAAATTTCTATTTTTCATAAATCCCCAGTGTGTGGCGTTCTGTGGCAGTAGCACAGAATGGACTGTGCTTCTCCTGGGAGCCTGTAGAGGGAGCGGCCCTTATGGGCTCCAGGGCTGAGTACATTTCTGCTGGTTGAAGCCACTGCCGTCCTTGTGGTAATTTCCATGGTAGCCCCAGGAGACTAATTCAGAGAAAACCGCAATAAGTTGCTGATGCATTTGTGCTGCGACGCAGAGAAAAGGAAGGGGTTTGGAACGCCTGCAGGGCTGGGGCTGCTTGATGGGGGGGATGGCGTCTCAGGACAGGGTGGGTGGGCTGTTCTCGTGACACAGAGCAGAGTCTGGGAGTGTCAGGGCCTTCATGGACTCGTCAGGAGCCAGTGCCAGCCTTGAGTGTCCCACAGGTTGGCCAGGGATACGGACAGCAGACACGGGGTGGGGGAGACTTGGTGAGCATGGGCTGCCTAGAGCCTGGGGAGAAACCAAGTCAGGACATGGTGGGGAAGGGGGAGGAGGAAATGGAGAAAGGCTTTTGGCTAAGTTTCTGTTGTTTTGTTTGCTTTTCTGTGTAGCAAAACAGAAAAGATGGATGGTAGCTGGGGACGGAGCGGGCCAAGAAAGTCCTTGGATGTTCACATGAGGTGGAGTGGGAAGCTGCAGGGTGGTGGGGAAGAGGTGGCCATTTCCCTGCACAGGGCTGGTTCCTCCGAGGGAAGAGTGAGAGGTTTTCGTTGTTGCTGAGACTGTGCCTCTCAGAGCCTGCCAACCCAGGCAGATGGGGTGCATCAGTCTAACCAAGGGAGGAATCTGAAGAAATGTAACACCATGGGAAACACAAGTAAAACCATGGGACACTATGCGCACCCCGTAGAATGACCATAATCCCAAGCACTGACAACTCGTCTGTGAACGCCAGGAACACAGGTTCATTCCTGCGGGAGGCAGCACGTGCAGCCCCTGCGGAGGACAGCTTGACAGATGCTGACAAAACAAAACACACTCTTCATAAACCACCAGCAGCCATGCCCTCTGCTGTTTACCGATGTGAAATCTGCCCACACCAAAACTGGCACGTGGCAGTTTATAACAGCTTTCTTCATAATTGCCAAAACTCAGAAGCAACTAAGATGTCCTTCAGTAGATGAGTGGGTAAATAAACTATGGTGCATCCATGCTGGAATGTGACCCATCACTGAAAAGAAGCGAGCGGTCGGAATAGACTGTGGTGCGTCCGTAGAGGAACATTACCTGGCACTGAAAAGAAACGAGCAGTCGGAATAGACTGTGGTGCGTCCGTAGAGGAATACTACCCAGCACTGAAAAGAAGCGAGCAGTCGGAATAGACTGTGGTGCGTCTTTA
>NW_016107432.1:2667736-2693966 GCF_001604975.1 Cebus imitator
CGTCCGTAGAGGAACATTACCCGGCACTGAAAAGAAACGAGCAGTCGGAATAGACTGTGGTGCGTCCGTAGAGGAATACTACCCAGCACTGAAAAGAAAAGAGCAGTCAGGCCAGGAGCAGGCACGGGCAGGAAATGAAGTGCCTGTTGCTAAGTCAGGAAGCCCCCCTGGAAAGGCTGCAGGCGGTGCAGCTCCAGCTTTGCATCCTGGTGTGCTGGAAAGGCAGAACTGCAGAAGCTTCAGGGGCTTGGGGAGGGCGGTAGGAGCGAGTGGCTCAGGCTCCTGGGCGCCGATGTTGTTCTGTGTGTGTCCACCTGTGGCTCTGCCACCAAGGCGACCTGCCGTCCACTCTGGACTCTGGAGGTGACTAATGTGCCACCATGCGGGGTGTTGGTGGGGAGGCTATGGGGGGGCAAGGGAGATGGGAACTCTGTGCTTTTCTCTCAATTTTGCTGTGAAGCTTAAATTGTTCTTTTAAAAGTCTATTTAATTTTTTTTAAAGACTGGGGAGCCTAGTGCCTTTTCCCACTGTGGTGAGAGGGAGAGACAGCTTGGCCCCTAGGAAGGATCTGTGGGGACAGGTGCCCCTGGAGGCTGCGGCCATGGAGGAGCTGGTGTGGAGTGGGCTGGGTGGGGTGGAGGGAAGCGAGTTCATGCTGAGGGCCTGGCCATTCAGGCACTTGTGCCGCCCGGGGAACCAGCGTGCCTGTTTCTGGAGCTGTATGGGCTGCTCATGGGGGTGTCAGGGAAGAAGGCAGCCACAGGCCAGGCGGGGGGTGGGGGAGGACGGAGCCCAGGACTGCAGGGAGCCTGTGCCTGCACCCCCTGCAGAAACGGGGTCATCCCCTAACAGGCACAGGCCTGCCCTGTCCTAGCCTGTGAGGTAGGGACAGAGGAATAGGTAACACATGCCACATCTCTAGGCACGGCCTCACATGATGAGGAGGGGCTGCGTTTCACACCAGCATCGAGGTGGCCGTGTTAGAGTGGCCTGAGCACCTCCTGCTCCTAATCAAACCTCCTTCTCCCCCAGCTGGACATTTTATGCAACGAGGAGATCCTGGGCAAGGACCACACGCTCAAGTTCGTGGTTGTCACGAGGTGGAGATTCAAGGTGAGGTGGCGTTGTCGTGAGACGCGTGATTTGATTTTCAGAGTCTGCTCTGAACGGCAGTGACTTTGCTGTGCATCTCTTATCTAAGAGCTTAAAAGTGATGACTCGGGCCAAGTGAGGTGGCTCATGCCTGTAATCCCAGCACTTTGGGAGGCCGAGGCGGGCAGATCACTTGAGGTCAGTAGTTCAAGACCAGCCTAACCAATATAGAGAAACCTCGTCTCTACTAAAAATACAAAATTAGCCAGGCATGGTGGTGGGTACCTGTAATCCCAGCTACTCAGGAGGCTGAGGCAGGTTAATCACTTGAACCCGGGAGGCGGAGGTTACAGCTAGCTGAGTTTGCGACACTGCACTCCAGCCTGGGCAACAAGAGTGAAACTCCGCCTCAAAAAAAAAGGAAAGAAGAGTGATGACTCAGCGGCAGCCAGTTCTGGTCTTTCTGAAATCATCAACCCCAGACAACCCCAGAGCCAGCCTGCAAAGCAGCAGCTGAGCTCCAACGGGCACAGGGCCCTGCTGGGACACTGTTGAGGTCATGAACGCCACGAGCAGAGGGTCCCCTGGGCACCTCTGAAGCAGGAAACCGATGACGGAACCCTCCCACCTCCAGCTGGTGCTGCTTCCCAGGGTCGGGGTGAGAAGCCAGGACCAGCCTGGGGCTGGGCCGGAGGGCTTTGAGGGAGAAGGGAGCAGGGGAGCAGCAGCCAGGGGGATGACAGGTACAGGTGGGATGACAGGTACAGGTACAGGGGGGTGACAGGTCACCTGGGGCTGGGGGAGAGGGCACGTGTCTTCTCAGCCTCTTTCCCCCAGCTCAGCGTTGCTCAGGACTGAAGGGTCTCTGGTGTAGCCTCGCATGGACTGCATTCCCTGGGATGTGCTTCCTCAGCGTCCCCTCCGGATGAAGTAGGTCTGTCTCTTGCCTCCACCTGGGTAATCGGGCGCTGTGTGTTCTTGTGTCTTCCAGAAGGCGCCGCTCCTGCTGCACTACAGACCTAAGATGGACTTGCTGTGAGTGGCACCACGCGGCGCCCACAGACTGGGCCCAGTACCCCTGGGTGCTCCTGCTCGCCGCGCTGAAGAACATTGCCTCTGGATGTCGTATGGACCAGACTTCTGAATAGAGAATATTTATAACTTTTGTATGAGAGAGAATTCACACTCACCAAGACACTACCAGCACCACGTTTACAGAGGGTGAAAACACTTCACAGGCTCCCCCGTGCTTCAGCCTCGCAGGCCACAGTCACGCCTGCAGGCAGCCCGGTTCCGAGTCACTTCCGACACGGGCTCCTCTGCTTGCTTTCCAGGTCTTGAAAATCTGAATTAACTTCGGTTTAGTTTATGAGTTAGGGTTCATGATAACCCTCAAAAATAGTCGGACTTTTATTGAACCCTTCCTAAGTCATTGAAAAAATGTCTTTTCATGGTGAATGATATTTATGTTGCCTTTAGCTTCTTGAAGATTTAGAAGTTATATAAAAATTTAATTTAAAAGCAAACCAAAAGAGGTTTCCATTAACATTATGACTTAACCATTGTATTTAATTTTCCACTTTATGAAACACAACAACAGCAGCTCCCTGACTGGTTCCCTTTTGACCGTGCAGCGGTCGGCACTTGGACTCACTCGGGACAGACACTCACCTGGGGCCGACACACCCAGGCCTGGAAACGGGACCCCAAACTCCGAGTTGCGATTTGACACGCTCAGCAGGTAGACCAGAGGCCGTGTGACCAGCGCAGTGCTGGTTTGCAGAACAGTTCTTCTTTTCAACATTACTCGTATTAAAAATGGCACAAATTGTTGAGTGCCGCCATTTGATTTCCTATGTTTTCTTTCCCCGCTTTGATTTTGCTAAAGGGAGAGGCAGGGGTGGTTGGGATCAGAGCTCTCTGGGAAGGCCCCACAGATGCAGCACCTGGCAGCCCTGGGGAGGGTTCACTGGTGGTGGCTTCAGGCTCATGCCCAGATGCACTCACTGCCCCCTTTGTCCAAGGCCTCCCCTTCCCCTCTGCTGGTGGGAGGAGCTTGTGTGCTCTGTGGCCTGTTACTAGAAGGGCGTTTTTCCGAGCGAAAGGTTGTGAGGGATGGTAAGCAGCTGAAGGGTTTGGAGGGAAGGCGGCCCCCACGCTGCAGAACCTGCATTTCAGCCGCAGTCCGTTTGCACCATTAGCCCCTCTCCTACCAGATGGTCATGTTTTTGTCACATTAGAGAATAAACTGCCAGCGTGCACATGTTTTTTTCCTTTGAAACGGTAATTTGGAAGTGTGGAAAGGCCAGGAGGAGGAGAAGGTCTGTTTTCTGGAGCGGCTGGGGTGTTGTCCGGGTGATTCCTGTTTATTTCTTGTGGAACTGAATCCCTCCTCCCTCTGCTCCCCGAGGGCCTAGGTGCTCCCTGGTCACCATTCAGGCTTTCCAAGCAGCCATCCACCTTGGAGATTTTTTCCTTGAATTTTGCTGTTTTCTTCCACTTGCTTTAGATAAAAAGCAGCTCAAGAGACCTCATCGTAGGGATGAGGAAACACCCATATTCCATCTGAGCGATTGTCAGTGTAAGGCCTTTTAAAACATAAAAGCAAGTTCTTTGTTAGGAATTGGTCAAAATTCACCTCTGTCTTTAAGCCCATCACCTCCCAGGACGGTTTGAGTTACTGTTACCTAAGCTTGCTATTCGTCCAAATCATTTTCTAGAGTCACTGTATAAGGGTCTATGAGTGGCTGTGTATGAATGAATATTACCTGTCTACCTCAGAATATACCTACTGCTGAAGCATTCTGTGCAACCGTGTGTGATCACAGTGCAGCTGTCAGTGTCACAGTCGAACTTCGGCATTTTCCTGTGTGGCAAAACAAGGAAGGATTAAACAGTTACAAGCCTCCAGATTCAAATAAAATCAAATCACAGTTCAGACTAAACTGAGTATTGTTGTAATACTCTCACAATATATATTTGTAACTTTGTAGCTATCTTTGAAATCACTTGACTTTGCTATGGTGCTAAGCTGATACATTTAAATACACAGAGACGGGTGAGCGGAGCCCGTGTTGCTGTCTCCAGCCCGTGGTGACCCTGCTTTTGTAACCGCGTTAACCTGACGAAACCTCAGCAGCAGAGGCCCCTATTTTTCTAGGAGTTCATAGTGCAGACGGTCTTCACTACAGGACTTGGCGCTGGGGCCTCTGCCTCTTGTCTGACCTTGCAGCCTTGGTTGTGGGAGGCGGGAGCGCGGTGGCCCCGCCGTCTGTGGAGCCTCTAGGCAGCCTTCTTTCCTTTCTGTCAAGCTCTCATTTCACAGAAAAAGGCTGAATTCCATTTTTCCAGCATGACAGCCAGGATTGGTTAATGGTTGGATTCTGTTGTGTTTTTTTTTTTTTTTTTTTTAACAGATGGAGTTACTGTGAAGAGTTTTCACAACTATTTACGCTGGTAAAACAAATGCTGTTAAATCACCTTATGCGTCGTTTTCAACAGCAGTGGGGCTAATTACCCAGAATACGGTCTCACCGATGCAGTTTTCATGGAAATAGAAAATTCAAATAGAATATATAATATTGAATTTAAGATTTGGGGGGTTAAAAAAAGAAAACTTAACTTTATAAAATTATTTATTCTATTTTAAGCCTTCTATCATATTTTCCCATCCAGTTGTTTGGTTTCTGTGGTCCAGCTTTATTTACAGGCATATAAAATGAAATTGTGAGATGTTTTGCAAGCTTCTTTTTACTTTGAGTAGCTTTTAATTTGTATGTTTTTGTTTTATGTGGATGAAGAGCATTTTTTTAATGCTTTTGTGCAATAGGTTCCAACACACATTTATTAGACATCTGTTTAAATTGTAGCATTTATTCTGCTAAACTGAAAGGGAATATAGATGGAACTCCAAAATGTGTACATTCAGCTGTTTTGTTGTTCCTTTTTCATGGGTTATTGTGAGGATGCTGTTATTGGGGTTGTGTGTGAGTGCCTGTGAGCCAGTGATGCCTCGGGCCGCGCTGTGGGGCCACCTCGGTCCTTCCTGGGTCCTGGTGCCTTGGCCCCCAACATGCTTGTGGCCAGGCCGCCCTGGTACGGGGCCACGTGGCCTCAGACTGTGAGAGCGGAGCTGCCCTGGCCCAAGCGCTGCAGCGGCCTGAACCCCTGGGCTTTGCAGCCTTGCTTGTTTTCTCTGAACGGCAGCAGGACGGCATTCATAGCGATTCAAAGGGTGGCATTGGGTTGGACGTTCTGGGTACGAGCCAGCCTGTTACCACATTGTACGTGAATGTTTCATGTGCTCTCAAAACATAGAAAATAAGTTTAGTGCACATAGCTAAATCACTAAACATCCAGTTTCTCTGTTTCCTCAGGAAGTCATTACTGCACCACCACATCACGTGACCTTAACATGAGCAATGTATTTCTCTGCCTTGACGTTTAAATAAACTAAATAAATTGAGATAAGTGGATTAGAAAATCATTCAAATTATACCATAATCTGTACAAATATTATGTCCCCTGCCAGGCAGGGGACAGTGCAGGCAGTGGCCACATGGCCAGGGCCCCGCAGGAACGCGCTGAGGCCTCCCTCAGCCACCAGGTGTCCTTCGCACTCAACGGTGCATCTGAGGAACGAACTGCAGCTTGAGTGTCCCCTAAGATGTGCCTGCCCTCCGTGTGAACGTCCACTCCTGTGGTTTAATTGGCTGTCAGACGCATTTTCCCAGACGAAAGCAAGGTGGGGTTAGGAGACGGCAGTGCAGCCACCCAGCCTTTACCAGCAGCGTGCGGCAGACAAAGGCAGTGAGGTGTGGAGGTGATCACGCAGATTGATGTTTTTGACTGTTTAATTTGAAAGTTTACATTTTTTATGCTTTGTGTTGGTGTGTAATTTTTGTACTCTTGGTGGCTAGTTTTTGTCTAAAATCTTTTTTGGAATATTGCTTAAATGTTTTTATTTTATGATAGTGAAGCTTGTATTCAGTGTTTTGCCAATTAATATTATATGCTTGTAATAAAAGCAAAAGAAAAACTTAAGTGAAAGTCTTCCTGGCTGGAAATGTATTACATGAAACATTTGTGCGAGCATGAGAGAGATGACTTGCTCATTGGATGAGCAATCCCGTGGGTATTGGACAGACCACTCAGGCAGCCTGGCCACACACGCACTGGCCACACACGCGTGTGCTCAGACCACATGCCTGCACACAGCACACATGTTCACACAGAAACCACACACGAGCCCACGGCTCCCTCCCTCACCCCAGCCCTCCCCGCTCCCAGGTTAACCACCATCTCGATTTGCATCAGGTGGCATTTGTAAATTTTCACCCTGGGTACAACCCTCATTTAAATTGGTCTGGCATTTGCTACCAGAGTTTGGGCCAGAAACTGTAAATCTTCATTTGTCTCCTTGCAGAAAGACAGGCTGCTGCAGTTTGGAGCTGGCTATGCCAAGGAAAATAATATGGCTAAAAAAGAACCTACTGATTCCCATAGATGTGTCAACTTGAGAGATCAATGTGCCATCTCCCTAGACAATTTGCTACCCCTCCCCCAAAAAAGCACTGTGACTGAAACTTTAGTTTTTAAAGATTAATATACAACCATTTTGAAACTGAGAAAACTAGAGTTGGAAGGAAAGGAGAATATGGCCAAAATTATATTCTCGCAAACTTCGGATCAGCAATCTTTAAAAGTAAGTTTAGTCTTAAGACTTACATAGGCTGGGTGAGATGGCTCATACCTGTAATCCCATCACTTTGGGATGCCGAGGTGGGCAGATGACCTGAGGTCAGGAGTTCGAGACCAGCCTGGGTAACATAGGGAAACCCTGTCTCTACTAACTAAAAATACAAAAATTAGCTGGGCGTGGTGGTGGGCACCTGTAATCCCAGCTACTCGGGAGGCTGAGGCAGGAGAATAACTTGAACTTGGGAGATGGAGGTTGCAGTCAGCTGAGACTGCGCCACTGCACTCCAGCCTGGGTGACAGAGCAAGACTCCATCTTAATTTAAAAAAAAACAAAAAAACACGTAACTGACTCAAAGTGTATTTTACTTATTTTCGGCAAGTCCATCTTAGAAATGTCAAAGTATTGGCTGAAACCCCAAGCAGACAATAATGTCAGCATCAACTGCAGGGAGTGGACACAAGACCTCAAAATTGGGTCCACCCATGCTGGGGACTGGGCCACAAAGCCATGGCAGCCATGGGCGCCTGGGGTCTCAGAGCTTCAAGCTCCACCTGAGCATGGTGGCGGGGGCCGTGCACCAGGACCCCAGAAAAAGGCACCTCTGGAAGCCGGTTCCCATGGGTTCTGTAGCAGGTTGAGGCTGCTGTAGCAGGGATGCTCTCAGCAGAGCCAGGCCTTGGCCTCTGCTCACTGGTGGTTTTGTTTCTCCCGTGCAGTTCTGTGTGCATAAGGCAAAAGTCCCGTGTTAGTCATTCATGTGTGTTATTACACCCGTGACTGGGTGAAGGCCGAACAGTATCCCCTGAAATGCAGCGGAGGGACAGAAAAACAAAGACACTGGCTGTGATGAGACCCGCACTGTCTGCGTTCGGGAAGGCAGGGCCTTCTGCGGCTATGAGGCCTCTGAGGCCCGCCAAATCCACCCAATGTGGATGTCTGTGTGGCTTCTGGTTTTTAAGGCTAAAACTGCCTCGAGGGGCACTGAGTCCCTCCTGAGGGGCTGTGTCGGGCTGGCCTGCATTGGCTGGGAGGCCTTTGTCCTGATGGCGCTCTGCAGAAGCTGCACCGAACGTCCCCGTTAATAGCATTATATTGGCCGGGCGCGGTGGCTCAAGCCTGTAATCCCAGCACTTTGGGAGGCCGAGGCGGGTGGATCACGAGGTCAAGAGATCGAGACCATCCTGGTCAACACGGTGAAACCCCGTCTCTACTAAAACTACAAAAAATTAGCTGGGCATGGTGGTGCGTGCCTGTAATCCCAGCTACTCGGGAGGCTGAGGCAGGAGAATTGCCTGAACCCGGGAGGCGGAGGTTGCGGTGAGCCGAGATCGCGCCATTGCACTCCAGCCTGGGTAACAAGAGCGAAACTCCGTCTCAAAAAAAACAAAAACAAACAAACAAAAACAAAACAAAAAAAAAAATAGCATTATATTGCTGAGTTCTGCTGACGTAGAGATGCCACCGTGCTTACATAAATCGCAGAGCCCTAAATACATAAATAAGCAAAGCGTCCTTTCTCTGACCCACGTCACTCCTCTGTCAAGGAAAGTACACAAAGCACATTTGTTTTACATTTTTGGCGCCTTCTGCTCTGATTGTGAGGAAGGAGATGCTCCCTGGGCCCACCCCGCCCACCCCAGAGCGTGTGCCCACACCACTTCCCTGGGAGGCTGTGGCCTGCTCTGAGGATGACACTCCTGTTGCAGTTGGGCAATTATTTGACTGATACATTTATCATATGGTTTTTTCTTTTTTTGTAGACATAGTTTAGATGTGTCGCCCAGGCTGGAGTCCGGTGGTGCGATCTCAGCTCACTGCAACTTCTGCCTCCTGAGTTCAAGCGATTCTCCTGCCTTAGCCTCCCACGTAGCTGGGATTACAGGTGCTCACCACCACACCTGGCTAATTTTTGTATTTTTAGTCGAGGCGGGGGTTTCACCATGTTGGCCAAACTGATCTCAAACTCCTGGCCTCAAGTGATCTGCCTGCCTTGGCCTCCCAAAGTGCTGGGATTACAGGTGTGAGCCACCATGCCCAGCCTATTCCTATGTTTTTGGTGTACCATGAAAGGTTGCTTTTTTTTTTTTTTGCAGGGTGGGGACAGGGTCTCACTCTGTCACCCAGACTGGAGGGCAGTGGTACAATCTCTGCTCACTCTAACCTCTGCCTCCAGGTTCAAGCAATTCTCAAATAGCTGGGATTACAGGTGCTTGCTACCATACCCAGCTAATTTTTGTATTTTTAGTAGAGGCAGGGTTTCACCATGTTGGTCAGGCTGGTTTCGAACTCCTGACCTCTAGTGATCCACCCACCTTGGCCTCCCAAAGTACTGGGATTACAGGCGTGAGCCACTGCACCTGGCCTTTTTTTTTCCTTTTAATGTTGGCTTTCTTTCTGTTAGATCAGCTCTGGAAGCAGTTTATCCTGTGTCCCTTAAGTAATCTCATCAGAATTTAATGGGGATTGCAATGAATTTTTTACTTTGTGAGACAGCTGACATCCTACACCCATGATGTGGCATGTTTGCCAATGCACCCTCTTTTAGGGTCTTCCTCAGGCGGTCCTTACACACTTCTTGTCCGGTTTGTTTTTAAGATTCTTTTGTAGGGAGGTGGAGGGTGAGAAACCCACTGGACCTGGCATGGACTGAACTGTGCTCGTTCTCAGGGTTCTTCAGGGATTTTCTTGCATTTCCACGCAGATGATTGTATCATCAACAAACTACTAAACCCCGTCTCCAATATTTATCTCCTTCCCTCTTTTTTGGTTCCCTCGCCCTGCTGGGATGTCTAGAGAAACACTGACAGCACAGCAAGCAGGACTGTGCTTTTCAGATTTTAATGGGAATACTTTAAATATCTTGACTTAAGCATGATTGTTGTAGGGTTTTGAAAAATTTTCTTCTGTTTCAGCTTATTAAAAGGAATATGCATCCATTTTTTAAAGTGTTTTAATGTCTTTAATTTTTCTTTTGAGACAGAGTCTTGCGCTGTTGCCCAAGCTGGAGTGCAATAGCGTGATCTCAGCTCACTGCAACCTCCGCCTCCTGGGTTCAAGCGGAATCCTGTCTCAGCCTCCCGAGTAGCTGGGATTATAGGCGCACACCACCATGCCTGGCTAATTTTTTGTACTTTTAGTAAAGATGGGGTTTCAGTATGTTGGCCAGGATGGTCTCGAACTCCTGACCTCATGCTCTGCCTGCCTCAGCCTCCCAAAGTGCTGGGATTACAGGCGTGAGCCACCCCACCGGGCCTAAATTAAAACGTTTAATTAACTTTTTTGTTTCAGTTTGAAGTTTTAACACATGCATAGTCATGTGACCACCACCACAGTCCACACACAGAATGGTTCCATTCCCCCAAATCTCCTAGCGCCGTGCCCTTACCACAGTGCCTTCCTCAACCCTTCCTTCACCTCTTCCCACCCCCATGCACCAAATGTGTCAAAATCTCCCCGTTGCCATTGCAGAGTAGTATTTCATTGCATAGATACACCAGTTTACCAGTTCACCCAATGAAAGGCATTTGAATTTCAGCTTTTGGTGCTTATGAATAAAGCATCAATAAACATTTATGTGTGGTTTTTATGTGGACATGTTTTTCTTTCTCTAAATACCCAAGAGTGGGATTGCTGGGTCATGGGGTTGTGTACGTTGAACTTTATAGGAAACCGCCAGGCAGTCTTCCATTTCCAGCAGGTCCACACCTGGGTCTTGGGGCACCGCCAGCATTCTCCTGCACTGTGGCTGTGGTGCAGGTGCCCGTGGCCTGTGTGGTGGCTGATTCTGCATCTCCTAGTGGCTGGTGGTGTCAAGCTTCTCCTGTGCCTGCTGGTCCTCCTTATGTCGTCCCTGGGGCATGTCTGGTCAAGTCTTTTCCACTTTTTTGTTGGACTGTTGAGTTTTCTCTGTGTATTCTGGATACAGGTCCTTAGTTGAACAGGTGATGTGTGAATATTTTCTCCCCATCTTTAGCTGATCTTTTCATTCTTTTCACACTGTCTTTGGTAGATCCAACATTTTTAGGCCAGGCGCAGTGGCTCATGCCTATAATCTGAACTACTTTGGAGGCCAAGGTGGGAGTATCAGTTAAGGCCAGGAATTTGAGAACAGCCTGGGAAACACAGTGAAACCCAGACTCTGAAAAAAAATCCAAAATTAGCCAAACGTGGTGGCATGCACCTCTAGTCCCAGCTACTCAGGAGGCTGAGGCAGGAGAATTGCTTGAGCCTAGGAGGTTGAGGCTGTAGTGAGCTATGACTACACCACTGCACTGCAGCCCGGACAACAGATCATGACCCTGTCTCCAAAAAAAAGTTTTTTAATTTTGATAAAGTTCAATTTATCAAGTTTTTCTATTATGGATTCTTCTATGGATTATGCCTTTGGTATCATGTCTAAGAACTCTACCAAATACTGGGTACAAAGATATTTTTCTGTTTTCTCCCAGAAATTTTATAGTTTTATGTTTTACATTTATTTATTTATTTAGAGACAGAGTCTCAGTCTGCTGCCTGAGCTGGAGTGCCATGGTGCGATCTCGGCTCACTGCAACCTCCACTTCCTAGGTTCAAGTGATTCTTCTGCCTCAGTCTCCTGAGTGGCTGGGATTATTACAGGCGCACACCACCATGCCCACCTAATTTCTGTATTTTTTAGTAAAGACAGGGGTATCACAATGTTGGCCAGGCTGGTCTCAAACTCCTGACCTCAGATGATCCGTTCACTTCAGCCTCCCAAAGTGCTGGGATTACAGGTGTGAGCCACCACACCCAGCCTTACTTTTGGTATTTTTAGTAGAATGGAGTTTAACCATATTGGCGAGGCTGGTCTCAAACTCCTGACCTCATGATCTGCCCGCCTCAGCCTCCCAAAGTGCTAGGATTACAGCCATGAGCCACGGCACCCAGCCTCATGTCTTAGATGTATATATGATTCATTTTGAGTTTGCATATATGTGAGGTTTAGGTCAAGGTTCCATCTTTTCCTTAGGAATGACCAACTGTCCCATTGCTATTTGTTGAACAGACAATTCTTCCTCCACAGGGTTGCTTTTGTTTGCACCGCTGTCAAAGATCAAATGACCATATTTATGTGGGTCTGTTTCTAGACTCCGATCATTGATCAATCTGTTTGTTCCTTGCCAATACCACAGTCTTGATTTTTGTGGCTTTAAAGTAGGTGTTAAAACTGTGCAATGTGATTAATCTTTTTTGTTCTTTTTAAAAATACTGTCTTAGCTATCCTTTTTACTGTTTTAGCTAGCTCCTTTTCCGTTCCGTGTAAATTTTAAAATCAGCTTATCTAAATCTAAAGAAGTCCTACTGCAATGTTTTGGAGTTTTGTTAATTGAACAGATCCCTCTGGAGGAGACTGGCATCTTGACAACGTTGTCTTCCAGCCCATGAGTGTACCGTGTGCTGTCTCTCCACAAAGGAAAGTCTTCTTTGATCTTTTTGATTGATATTTTGTAGTTTTTTAGCATACAGATCCTGTTTTGTCTTGTTAGATTTATACCTCTCTCAGGAGCTACTGTGTTTTTAATTTCAGTGTCCAATGTTTTATTGCTTGTCTATAGTAATTTTTTTTTTTTTTTNTTTTTGAGATAGAGTTTCCCTCTTTGTTGCCCAGGCTGGATTGCAAGTGTGCAATCTCGGCTCAACCTCTGCCTCTCAGGTTCAAACAATTCTCCTGCCTCAGCCTCCCGAATAGCTGGGATTACAGGCATGCGCCACCATGCCCGGCTAATTTTGTATTTTTAGTAGAGACAGGGTTTCTCCATGTTGGTCAGGCTGGTCTCAAACTCCCAACCTCAGGTGATCTGCCCACCTCGGCCTCCCAAACAGCTGGGAATAAGATTAATTTTTATGTGTTACCGGTGAACATGCTCACTTATGGGCTCTATGAGGGTCTTTGTGGCAGTCATTGCTGTTGTTTTAGATTAATGTTGTCTATACAGACAATCATAAAGTCTGTGAATAAGGAAGTTTTATATTTCACCTGTAATCCCAGCACTTTGGGAGGCTGAAGTGGGAAGATCACCTAAACCCAGGAGTTCAAAGCCAGCCTGGGCAACATAGTGAGACCCCCCCCCCCATCTCGACTAAAAATACAAAAATTAGGCTAGGTACCATGGCTCACACCTGTAATCCCAGCATTTTGGGAGGCCGAGGCAGGAGATCACCTGAGGTCCAGAGTTTGAGACCAGCCTAACCAACATGGAGAAACCCTCTCTACTAAAAATACGAAATTAGCTGGGCGTGGTGGTGCATGCCTCTAATCCCAGCTACTAGGGAGGCTGAGGCAGCAGAATCACTTGAACCCAGGAGTGGGAGGCTGTGATGAGCCAAGATCGCAACACTGCACTCCAGCCTAGGTGACAGGGCAAGACTCCATCTCAAAAAAAAAAAAAAAAAAAAAGCCAGGCATGGTGACATGCGCCTATAATCCCAGCTACTCCCGAGGCTGAGGCACATTCTCTCTGGAAGGAGATGTCCAGGTGTGGCTCACCACCCCGTTTTTTCTCTGCTACCTAAAAGGAGGTCCCAAGGTGAGGCTCACTCACAGCTCAGGAAGTTCAGGTCACCTCTGTGAGGGCAGAGTCTCTGCATACACTGTTTGGCTGGATGTGTATGCCTGTAGTCCAACCTACTTGGGAGGCCGAGGTGGGACACTCACCTGAGCCCAGGAGGTCCACGCTGCAGTAAGCCAATAGTGCGCCACTGCACCCCAGCCTGAATGACAGAGTAATCTCCTGTCTCAAAGAAAAAATATTTGGACTCCTCCTACATGGGAAATTGTCTTTTCTCTCCCATCTATTTATTCAGTTGTTTTTTGAAATGGGATACTGCGGCCCCCATCTCGACTAAAAATACAAAAATTAGGCCGGATACCATGGCTCACGCTTGTAATCCCAGCACTTTGGGAGGCCAAGGTGAGCAGATCACAAGGTCAAGAGATCAAGGCCATCCTGGCCAACATGGTGAAACCCCATCTCTACTAAAAAAATACAAAAATTAGCTGGACATGGTGGCGCATGCCTGTAGTCCCAGCTACTTGGGAGGCTGAGGCAGAATTGCTTGAACCCGGGAGGCAGGGGTTGCAGTGAGCCGAGATCGCACCACTGCACTCCAGCCTGGCGCCTGGCAAGAGCGCAAGACTGTCTCAAACAAAAAAGAAGAAATGGGATACTGCTATATTTCCCATGCTGGGCTCAAATGATTCTCCCACATCAGCCTCCAAGAAGCTGGAACTACAGGTGCCACTTTGCCTGGCTCATTCAGTCACTTATACGTGGGAAGTAGAAAAGTTCTTCTTTAAAGTGTCCTTTCTTGTCAAATAACAAATCATGGTAAGTGTGATACTCTTTGTTAAGCCCTATCCAGTGTAGCTGTTAGACATGCCATGCTTACAGCCATGTAGTATTCTATGTCCTTGTACTTCAACCAAGGTATCTGTGCTGGACGTGCTCACAGGTATGACCCAGCTCTCCATTGCTTTTACCTCTTTAGAAAAGTTTTAAGTTGTTAGCCAATCAGGTTTTAAGATTGTGAGGTCTGGCTCCAGCCAACTGAGATCAGACAGTAAAGATGACCCCAAATAACTAAGGGATAAACAAGTCTGTTTTCCTTTGTTCGTTGTACTCTCATGGCACCACGGCTAGTGAGGGTACCCTTCCCGCAGTCCAGGAAGTAAAAACTGCATTGCTCAAAGGTCCTTTGTGTCAATGCTCATTTTTCTTTGCAGCACCCAGCATGTTTCCAACATTATATCAGTATAGACTCAGGGATGTTTCTTCAGCACTGTGCATTATAACCTGATGCTACTTTATTCTGCCCTTAAAGTTATTCCAGCATCGGCCACTGGGACCCCTTGCCGCTGTGTTCCTTTGGCCCACTGTTGTGGGTTTGTGTTGTTTTGTTTTCTGAGATGGAGTCTCGCTCTGTCCCTAGGCTGGAGTGCAGTGGCGCAACCTCAGCTCACTGCAACCTCTATCTCCCTGGTTCAAGCAATTCCCCTGCCTCAGTCTCCTGAGTAGCTGGTATTACAAGCCCACACCACCAGGCCAAGCTAATTTTTTTGTATCTTTAGTAGACAGGGTTTCATCATGTTGACCAGACTGGTCTCAAACTCGTGATCTCAGGCAATCTGTCCGCCTCAGCCTCCCAAAATGCTGGGATTACAGACCTGAGCCACCTGGAGGGCCTGTGTTGTTGTTGTTTTTTTTTTTTTATCATTCCTAGGCTTCTGGTGGATACTTTCTGCCCCAGTCCTAGGTGAATTTCTCCTGCTTGGTGAGTTTCCGTAGGGATTGGAGGAGGGAAGACTCGGACTTCGAGTCCTTTCATCTTGTCACTTCTCTAAACAATTACTTTTTGTTGAAGACGCCATATGCTGGAATTCAAAGCCATCTCTTTGAACACCTGTGTGAAATAATCGTGTTAAACTGTTATTCTCCTCTAATTGCTCCAACCAAGCACCCATGAGGGCCGTTATTCCTCTCCTACAACTGCAAGGCAGCGCCTCATCAACAGTGTTCCCGAGGCAGGCGGCAGTGACCCTCCCTGCTTTCCACAGCGGGCAAGCGGCCCCTGACCCTGGTGGGTGAGTTTTCTCTTCACAGCCCCCGTCCCTGCTGCCCACTGAGCCAGCCAGCAGGAAGGTGGAAAGGCCATTCTGGCTCTAAGCTTCCAGCACAGCCTGGGAGAGCACACGGGTCCTGGGGAGCGTGGCTATGCCCGAGGGCCTTCATACTGTGAGTCAGACGAAAGTCTATCAGTCCCCCCGGCTTAAGGCGAGCAAGGTAAGGCTGAGGGGCGGGCAGGAAAGGGCTGGGGTCTCTCCCCACCTCCACTGCCAACGCCCTGCAGACCCCCAGGCCACAGCCTTCCCTGGGACTCCCCCAAGGTCTGGGAGGTGGGGCGAGCCCAGTTTACGCTGGTTTCTAAGTAGCGAGTCAGCCCCGCCGCCCTGTCGTGGAGGGTCTCGCTCCCGGGGTCGCGTGGGGGGCGCGGAAAAGTCCCCGACGGCAGGAGCGGGTTCCAGGCTGAGACTCGGCCGCGGCGGCGCCCCTTCCTGCCCGGCGTGGCGCATCCCAGGATCCACAGGCAAATGAGGCCGGCCAGCGTCACCCGGAGCGCTGGGCCGCCCTTGGGCTTCGGGTGGGGCCTGGTTCCTACGGCCGACCTGGGCGGGAACCCGGGGCAGGAGAAGGTCCAGAGAAACCTGCCTCGCGGTCTCGGCTTCGGGGCGTCCTGAGCGCCAGCCTGCTGCGGGGCCGGGCAGGGACGCCGGCCTGAGGGTGGGGACCGGCGGGCACTGGGGCCAGGACGAGCAAGCACGCAGCCGACGGGGGAGGGCCCGGGGCCGGAGAAGCTTCTGCCAGCCGCGACACCCGCGTGCAGAGGCCCGGTCGAGCGAGGGCGGCCGCGGAGTGAGGGCCGACTGACCCAGCTCCAGCTCCTCTTAAGAGTCGTGCAATGGCGTCTCTCCGGCTCTGATTGGTTACGCCTCCACACGTGACCCTCTGGGAGCCAATCATGACGGCCCTCCTAGCATGCGCTGATTGGCTCAGGCCGGCCAAGGGCGGGCCCGCTCCCCTCCCCTGACCTGTCTGGGTCCGTTCCCCGGCCCCGAGGCTCGGCCCGCGCGGCTGCTCTGGGGTCGGCTCCGCTGGGGGCGGATCTACTGGGAAGGCCGGCCTCTGCTGTGAGGGGCGGATCTTCTGGGGGGACAGATCTGCCGCGCGGGTGGATCTTCTGGGGTTGCGGGTGTGCAGGGGGCGGATCTGAGGTGGGTGGGTGGGTCTTTGGGGGAGGATCTGGTGAGGAGGTGGAGCTTCTGGGGGGGATCAATCGGCTGTGTGAGCGAATCTAGGGGGGCGGATCTGCTGTGGGGGAGGATCTGCTGTGGGGGAGGATCTGCTGTGGGGGAGGATCTGCTGTGGGGGAGGATCTGCTGGGGGGGAGGATCTGCTGGGGGGTGGATCTGCGGGGGTGGTGGATCTGCGGGGGGGGTGGAACTGCGGGGGGGGGACGGTCTGCCGTGGGGGAGGATCTGCCGTGGGGGTGGATCTGCTGTGGGGGTGGATCTGCTGGGGGAGAGAATCTGCTGGGGGCGGTGTCCCAGAAGTCTCCCCTGGTCGCCTGCCCTGAGGCCCTTTCCATCCACACAGCCAGGTCCCTCAAGCTGGCCCAGACCTCCTTCCTGTCTCGTGCCCCTCCCCACACACCGTCCCCTGCATCACCTGAGGGGCAGCTGTCTGCAACAGCAGCGGAGCTGCTTCCAGGTCAGCTGAGCGCAGTGGCCCGGCTGGGTGGGGGTGGGCGGCAGGGTTGGGCTGGCTGCAGACTCCCAATGCCAGGAAGATGTCTTTTAATTGCCAGGCCTCTTAGAATTTGTGTTGAAAGCCCATGGTCAGCTGGCTTGTGATTCAGAAACCACTACTGCCCCAAGTGCAGGGCCTGGAGAGGAGAGGCCCTGGGGAGAAGGCGATCAGAGGAGACTGGGCTTCCTGGTCTGGGGAGGAGGCCGTGTCTGGAGGTTGAAAGCCGCCCCACTGTGTTCAAGAGACAGTTAAACGTTCAGAAGGAGGAGACTCCGGGCGGGCGCAGAGTGGTGCCCAGCCAGTGCCTGGGCCCAGGCCACGCTGGTGGCACCCAGGCAGCGCTGCCTCCTGGCTCTTGAATAGTTGTTCCTCTTCCACGGGACACCTGCCTCCCTCCGGGTCTGTGCCCATCACCCCGACAGAGGCCCCCTGACCACTCATGAAATAGTAACCCTCACCATTGCTCTCTGCTCCCTGTCCTGCTCAGTTTTCCTCATCACCACTCACATGTTTATCATCTGTCTTCCATCACTAGAAAAACCAGCTCCAGGAGGGAGGGGCTCATATTCCCAGCCCCTAGAACAGAGCGCGGCATTGCGCAGAGGCTCAGTAAACATCTGGGGAGGAATGCCTTCCCCAGGAGGCCTCAGACCCTGTCCCCTGGGGTGACAGGTGGATCCAGGTGGGGCTCAGGTCTGACCCAGCAGTCATTGCTGGAGGAAGGGCTGGTAGAGACTCCGTGGGAAAGCTGCCTGGGTCCTGACCTGGCATGTCCTAGTCGCTGTTCAGGCTTGCAACAGGAGTCCAGACCAGGCTGCGGGTGGGAGATGGGAGGCTGAGGGAGTATCGAAGTTGAGAAGTGGGTGGATGTTGGGGTGCCCTTTTAAGAGCGGCCCTGCTGGGGGCACCAGCAGCAGCCACCGGCACAGGGGTGGGTGCAAAGACACTGAGTTTCTGTTCCAGGGAGGAAGGGGAGCCAGCTGCTGCCTCCTTGGCAGGGGAGAGGTCCGCACTTCCCCAGAGACAGCAGTTGGAGGAGCTGGAGACAACCTTCCATGGGCTTGGAGGAGAGCACATTCCCTCCGGACCCCACCTGGCATCCAGGAGGGCCCAGCCCGGGGGCGGGGCAGTGGCCATTCTGCCCTGGGACAGGGCAGCTCCCTAGGGCAGACCTAGCCAGCAGCATCAGGAAGGTTACAGAAGACCCCGACATGCTGCTCCCTAGAGAGGATCCTGACAAAGACTTTTTGTGTGGTCAATTCCTGAATCTTCTGGTACGCCCATTGGCCCACTTCCTTGAAAAATCCAGTTTTATCGAAGAATCCGGCTGAGTCAGTTTAGCGGAAAACTCTCTGCCTGGAGAGCTGACTGGGGTCCTCATCCTCCACCTTTGCCTCCAGCTGTGTCTGACTGCCCTATCTCCAGCTAGAATCCAGTTAGATGGGTTTCACCAGTATCCCCCAATCCCTGATGTCCCTCATTTTCCATCCGATGACCCTACCCTGCTCCTTGGCCAGGACGCATGGCAAGCCCCGTTGCATGGTCCCTGTACCTGTGGTGCTACTCCTGAATAAAGTCTTCCTCACCAAGCTTTAACAAGTGTCACGGAATCATCTCTTCTTAACAGCTTCCACACATGGAGGTCAAACAAGGACGTTCTGAGGAAGCAAGTGTGGGCAGCAGCTAGGGGTGGCACTGAGCATCCAGCAGATTGGGTGTAGGGAGGGGACCCTCAGCAGCCAGGCAGATTCTCTCTGGGCTGGGGTCAGGAACCTCCTCTGTCGGCAGACAACATCCTGCAGTGAGTGAAGTTCGGGACTCAGGAGGACAGTCCCACGGGGCTGCTGGTGGAGCAGGAATTCCTGAGTGGGTTGAGGCAAGGGCAGCACAGGGTGACCTGGGGCCCTGGACCCGGCAGAGCTGAGACAGGCCTGTGGTCACGGTCCTAGGTGGGAGGGACCTGAAGGTGCAGGTCTGCGGTTTAGATGGAGGTTGCTCTGGCTGGACCGCCCTGGGGTGGAGGTGGGTGAGAACGGAGGGAGCCCCCCCCCCAGGAGAGAACGTGGGTAGTGGAGGTCCTGGTCCTCCCACCAGCTGGCCTGCCGCATGGACTTCTGGAAAGAACAGCCACGCAGGGTGAAATCACTGGAGTTTATTGGCTGTGATTCCATCCGGAGAGAACACAGGCAGGGGCCCCGACATGCAGGAGGAGGCGCAGGCGCAGGACAAACGGACAGAGGACACCACGGTCTAGGCTAAGCTCGGCGGCCCGGGGCGCCATGCGCTGGGAACGGGGTGCGCAGATTCTAGGAGAGGACACCCTGTCTGCTCAGAGCTGGCTTTGTAAGGTGTGAAGACAGGAGTTTTTAAAAGACACGACCCAGGAGAAGTCAGCGAGAGGGCACAGGGCGAGCAGGACGGACAGCCACGTCCCCGCCGGCCGCGTCGCCAGGGCACAGGGGCGCGGTGGCATCTGCCCGGAGGGGCGTCGGTGGTTAGTATTGCAGTCTAACGTTATGGCTTCTCTAAAGCTATGTAAGGTCATGAAGGTCAATGCCAAGCCACGCCCTGGTGCGAAACACAAGGAGACTTAATGCATTTTTGATGTGGACGGAAAGGGCCCGGGGCGCCGAGGCAACGCCTGTCAAGATAAAACTCATTAAATGCAAAGACCTCATTTACCTGAGATTCAACAAATTGTGATGCAAATTAAACATGGATGGAGGAGAATCAAGGGCTCGGGGGCCGCCCCGCAAGTCCGCCAGGTGGATTCGGCCGCACTCGCGCCGGCTCCACGCAGGGAACCCCGCAGGCCCCTCCCGAGGGGCTGGCCACGCTCGGAGGAGGTGCTGGGCCGGAGCACTGGGTCTCCAGCGTCCGGAGCGCCCCTCCCCCGGGTGCCTCGGGCCTCTGCGGCTCGTGTGGGGGGTGCGGTGTTCGACAGCGAAGGCAAGGTCCTCCCCAGGGAGAAGCAGCAGCCGCGTCGGCGGAGAGGCAGGAGGCCGGGCGGGGGCGGGGGGATGGGTCGAGGACTCGGGAAGAGCGGGGTGACGGGGGTGGGGGCCAAGAGTCCCCCAGAGCTATTGCTTTGTTTCCTTTAGTTTAGAAGTGAACATGGCCGTGGCGTTCGCAAGAGGCAAAACCTTCCAGAGAGAGGAGAGGGGAGGACTGGGACAGACAAACGGACAGGGGTGCGAGGGGGGCAGCCCTGGGGGTGCACACCGGCCACGCGCGAACGCGAACACTCCACTCGGGGCGGCGTCGTCCGGACCCCGGAGTCCGCGCTCGGGAGGGGGCCCAGGCCCCGGCCGCACCCCCATTTCCTATGGCTGTGCTCCTGAGTGTGGCCCCGATAGGCCCCACCGCCGCGGACGGCGCGCACAGGGGTGGTCGCGGGGGCTGCCCTTGCAGCGGCCCTGGCCTCGGGCGCGGCTGGGTGGGCGGTAAACTGCGAGAGGAAGGGGCGTCCCAGGCGCTGGGGGTCCAGCCACCCGCGGGCAGAGGAGCGCGGGGCTGATCCCCGGCCCGCGGCGGACTTAGGGGCCCTGGGGGCGCGCGCCGCTGGCCGGGTGGGGAGGCGGCGGGAGGGGCGCGGGCGGGCGGGCCTGGGGCTATATGGCTTATATCGCATGGGGGCTGCACGCTGCTCGTCCCTGGGGGCCTCCGCGGCAGGTCTGTTGGGGGCGGGCGGGGGCTCCGCGGGGCCGAGTCCCGCGCGGGGCTACTTCTTGAGCATGTCCTGCAGCGGCCCGGGCAGGTACTTGATGACGGTGTCCAGAATGCTCTCGTCCTCCTCCTCGACCTCGTCCCCGCAGCCCGGCGGGATGGCCTTCTTGGGCCGCGTCAAGCTCCCCTCCGAGTTGGCCTCCATGGCGGCCTGGGCCTCGGCCTCGCGCTCCTCCTTCTTCTTGATGCCGTACTGCGGGGGAGGCGGGGGTCAGGCCACGACCTTCCGGCCCGGGCGGGTGGGGGGCGGGGAGGAAAGGCGTGTGCAGGGTTCCCTGGCCCACCAGGAACAGGAGGACCCCAGAAGGAGAAGAGACCCCACCCTCTTCTGAGCTGAGATGGGGGAGCAGGGGCTTCCATCTTCCTTGAGAGGGGGCCACAGCCCCACCTCTGGCTCCAAACCCAGCCCAGCCCCCATCATCCTGCCTTCCAGGAAGCCTCCAGCCTGGGCAGGGAGGGGTGGGCAGGAGGCTCCTCGCAGAGGTGGGGAGAAAGTCACCCGCAGTTGACTCTCCTGCCCAGCGCCTGCAGTCACACTCCCCAGCCTGAATGCGGCCAGGCCACTGCAGCTCCGTGGGCGGCCACTTCCAGGCCCTGGGGTCCTGGAATCCGCCCAGTGCTGGCCTCGCTGAGCCCCTGCCCACCTCCTTCTCATCCCCTGTGCATGTCTGTCCCGCTCCCCCCTGTAGCGGCTGAACATTGGCCTCCTGCTCTCCTTTGGAAACAGGGCTTTGTTGTGATTACGGTAAGGGTGGGGATGAGGCCGTCATGGACTTGAGGGGCCTGAAGTCCAGTGAGACAAAGGACCGACAGGTGGACGGGGCAGGCATATGAAAACTGAGGAAGTCTGGAGTGGTTCAGCCACAAGCCAAGAAACACCAGGGATTGTGGGATCCCCAGACAAAGGAAGGGGCAGGGAAGGGCCCTCCGGGCATCCAGAATTGTGAGAGAATAAATTTGTGATGTCAGGCACCTGGGTTTTGGTTCTCAATCAATACGCTTCCCACCCCACACTCCTCCACCCCTCCCAGCCTTCCTGTGAGCCACCAGACCACGGAGCCTGTGGTCATGGTGAGGCCATGGAACCACGAACAGCCTCCTGCCCAGGAAGGTGGGAACTGGTGGGGCTGGGCTGGCCTGGAAGGATTGGGGGCCTGGTGTCCTCGAGGAGCCGCTCGAGGGGTCGCAGGACCCCTAGGCCAGGTCCAAGGCCCTGGGTGATTAAGGGTGTTCTGGAGCAGTGAAAGTGTCGGCAGCTGCATCAGGAGAAAGCTTTTAGGAGGGGAGGGGGCACTCGCACTTTACAGGGCCGAGGAGCACACCTGGAAATTGATGGCCACAGAGGGGGCCTTTCTGTCTGGGAGGAGTCCCTCCCCCTGCCATCTCCTGCTCCTGGTGCTGGCCAACCCCTGGCTCTCTAAGGAGGCCTCCTCCCAGATGTGGGGCTCTGTGTGTCTCCCAACCCCACTGAGGGCAGCCTCCGCACCCCTTCCCTCCCCTGGGGCTGCAGGTGGCTCTGGGTGTGGGGGCCAGGGCCCCCTTCAGTGAGATGGAGGGGAGGGTGCCATGCTCCCAGCCACCTGCGCCAGAGCACCACCTGGCCACTGAGGAGAGGGACGGTGGGCTCGCCCCAGTCCTCAGCAGCCCCTGTGCACTCTTGACAGAGCCGGGAATGTGGGGGTCTCCTTGGAAAGGTGAAGGGCACAGGGCAGGGACATCCCCACAGGGATGGGGTGTCACCCAGAGAACAGAGCCCTGACCCCCATGGGCAGCAAGAGCAGCCCAGTTCTCATCCCAGCCATCCTGGAAGGGCAGCGGCTCCAGGCATGGAGGTGAAGGGGCAGGTCCTCCTCATCCTGTGGGGCCAGGTGTGGGCTGGGGAGAGCAATGCCCCTAGGAGCTCAGTCCGGCCAGAGGGAGCTTCCCTCCAGCCAGGGCTATGGGGCCTGTGCACGCCATGGTAACGTGTGCCTAACCCAGGTGCTGCTCTGGGCATGAGGGCCAGGGCCACTCTGCTGGGACACACAGGCTCCGGGGCTGGGCTGCACACCATAGCCTGCTTCCATGCAGTCCGGCTGAGACCCGGTTCTGAGGCGTCTGCTCCAGAGACAAATGCACAGGCACACCCAGCCCCAGGCCCACCGCTACACTGGGCGGCAGCTCTCTGGGAAGTTACACCTGAGGATGGGGGTGGCCACTGGGGGAGCCTGGGGGGCCCTGACACATTCGAAGTGAGACCCTGAACCCTGAAAACACTTGCAGAGAAAAAGGGCAATGGGTGCTGATCAATGCTGAGAACCAGCCATAGGACCAAACACCCAGACTCAGCAGCCATGTGGATGCCTGCTGCTTCTGTGCAAGCTGTGGGGGTGCACACGTATTGGGGGAGGCTGGTGGGCCCTCAGAAGGCCCCTGCTGGAAGGCCCATGTGTGAGCTGCCCAACATGGGTGGCTGGAAGCTTACACAGGCCAGAGGTGGGTGAGTGCTCAGAGCTCGGGGGCCAGTCTCACCCCACCCCTCCCCAGGCCTGGGCCTGTCCAGATGGCTGCCTGACAGGAGGTTTGGGCGATGTGCTCCCCTGGGAACTGCCTGGGGGGGGCTGGCACTCCAAAAGGACCCAGTCCCCATCTGCAGAGAAGCCTTGGACAGGGTGGCTTAGCGCGGCTTCTCTAACCAACCTCTGAGATGCCTGGGGGTGCCAGAGCCCGGAGATGCCGGAGGCAGATGTTCTGATCAGGTGGCCACACCTGACGGACCCCACACCCAGAGGCTCGGAGGAGGAGGGCTCTGTGGAGAAGGTGTGGACTGGGGGCTTCAGGGGAGTCCAGTGTCACAGCCTCCAGAGCAGAGCTGGTGCTTCCAGGGCCTGAGGGGCCGGTGGGCTGCGGAGGAGGCTGTTCTTGTGGGCGGGTATGTGGCTTCAGTCCCTCCCACCTGCTGCTCTCTGAGGGGCTCAGACCAAGGCAGGAGTGCCGGGCCTGGGCAGCAAGGTCGGGCCAGCTCTGGGCCCCACGTGGAAGCCGGGGAGGTGCTTACGCTTCTCCCGTCCTGGGCCTCCCTCTCCCTGGCATCTCCCGTTCACTGGAGGGTGCAGCTGCTGTATCCTGTCCAGGTCATGCATGCCCCATCCCTGCAGCCCTTGGGGGCTGAACATGACCCCCTGAGCCTGCCCTGACCTGCCTCTGGGGACCCCAAGGAATGACATGGCCTGGAACAGCCGGCGTCCCTCTGAGATCACGCCAGCAGAAGCCGGAGCCCCAGAGGCCCTGCCTGGACACACGGACCTAGACACAGCCTTCCCAGCCCTCCCCCCAGCCCTGCCTTCTGCCCCTTCCTCAGCCCCACCCCACCGCCACCTCCGCTTCCGACCCAGCAGGGCTCTCAGCTCTGTTCCCTGTTCCCTGTCTGTCTCCCGCCTTGGTTGCTGTCTCTCTCCCTCTCTGTCTCACATCTCACCCCTCTCTGTGTCTCTCTGTCTCTCTCCCTCTCTGTCTCTATCTCTCCCCTCTGTCTCTCTCCGTCTCTCCGTTTCTCTCTTTGCCTTTCCCTCTCTCTCTCCTCTGCCTTTTTCTCTCTGTCACTCCCTCCCCGTCTCTCTCCTCTCTGTCTCTGTCTCTCCCTGTCTCTGTCTCTGTCTGTCTCTTTATCTCTGTGTCTCTGTCTCTCTCTGTTCTCTGACTCCTCCTCCCTTCTCCTCCTGTCCACGTCCCCCACTCCTGATACCCACAGTCTTCTGGGCTCATCCGAGGGTTCCTGGCTGAGATACTGCATTTTCCGCTGACTTCCTGAAGCCCTGGGTCAGCTGGGGGAGCCGGCTGCATGAGCCACCACCACAGAAAAGTCCATAAACGGGAGGCCCCTGGGAATGTCCAGGGACCCTGGGTGGGATGCCAGGGCACCCGGCACCCACTCCCCATCAGCGGCTGCTCTGTACCCTCCAGGGTATATGCCGGGGGGAATCCATGGGTGGGGAGGCCGGCACTGCTGGGCTGGCATTTTGGGTAGAGGGGCTGCATGTGTCCCACCTGGGCAGCCCCGCCCTCCCATGCCAACCTCTGTCCACTTCAGGAGCTCCAGCCTCCCCACAAGACGTCCTGGAGCCCACCTTTCCCTGGGTGCAGCTGACACAAGGCTGGGTTCACCAGTTCTGGGTGCTTTGGGCAGCAGGGAGCCGTCCTGGGGGTCTGAGCTTTCCCACCCGGCAGCCAGGCCATCTTGGCCGGTCCAGGGCAGGGGACTGAAGCGACCCTCTGGGAAACACAGCTCCAGCCTGCCAGGCCTGCTGCAGCCCCCTCAGGGCCAGGGCATGGGGTGAAGCGCTTGGCCCCAGGCAGCACCCAAGGCCTCTCTTATGTGGGAGGTGAACATTTCCCATGTTCCCTCACCCCTGCGTGGGGATTCCTCGCCTCTGCTGCTGTCTGTGCCCACCTGGCTTCCAGCCAGGGCCGTGCTGGAGCCACCCAGGAGGCGGGAGTGCGGCCGAGACCAAGGCCTCCCTCAGCGCCCACTGCTTCCTGTGCCTTGCACCCCTCCCGACCTGGCTGGTGTTGGGACGGCACTGAGGAGTGACCGCGTGTGGCTGTCCCTGTGCTGGGAGCCTGGGCCTTGCTGCTGGCTCAGCCCCTGGCCCCGCACCTGCTCTGGACCCTCGCAAATCCCAGCAGGTGCCCCTCCTCCCTGCGGCCTCACCCCAGGCCAGGCGGCTGCCCCACGACCCCTGCCCTGGGCAGCCAGGCTGCGTCTTCTCCTGCAGGGCTGGCCACTGGAATGCAGGCCCAGGAAGCACCGGGCCAGCCCTATGGTTAGGAGCAGGATGGGCGGGGTCCACAGAGGGAACCCATCCAGAACCACAACCCTCTCCGCCACCCTGAAGCCCGCAAAGGGGAGGAAACCCAGGGATCGGCCGCCCCTTCTCCCGCGGCCCTTCCTCCCAGACCCCACTGGACTCAGGGCCACCTTCCCTGCAGGGGGCCCGGCCCGATGCGCACCTTGTCCCGGATGCCCTGGCGCATGGCCTCACGCTCCGCCTCCATCTTGGCGTACTTGGCCTTGCGCTCCTCCTCCGCCTGGCGCAGGGCCTCCTGCCGCTCCTCTTCCTTCTTGGCGGCGTCTGGGTCCTTCTCCTCGTCACCCCCGAGCATCTTCCCCATGTCCTTGGTAGCCCCTGGGACAGAAGTAGGTGATTCAGACCATCCCATTCAGACACCCAAGGCTGGGCTAGTGTCCCAGCCACACACCCCCAGCCCTCCATTCACCCGACCCTCTTGCTGCCCCATGACCCTCCAGCCACTCCCCCCACCTCCATCCCCCCACCCTCCAGCCGCTCCTCCCACCTCCATCATCCCCCTCCTGTTGTGCCCCCCACCTCCATCCCCCCATCCTCC
>NW_016107432.1:2694281-2701992 GCF_001604975.1 Cebus imitator
ACCCTCCAGCCACTCCCCCCACCTCCATCCCCCAGCTCCTGCTGCGCCTCCCACCTCCATCCACCCTGACCCTCCGGCGGTGCCCCCACCTCCATCTGCCCCTCGACCCTCTGGTGGTGCCCCCACCTCCATCTGCCCCTGACCCTCCTGCCCCGGAGGCCCATCCAGTGTGCTGGGGTCTCCTGCTTTGCTTTCTGTTTCTCAGGGGACACAGGCCCTCCATAGGGGGTGGGAGAGGCGCTGTGTGACTGTGTCTGTGTGTGCACCTGTGTGTGACTGCGTGCTTATGCTGACGTGCGGCTGTGTGATGGTATGTTTGCGTGCACCACATGCCGTTGTATGTCTGTATGTGGTTCTGTGTCTGTGTAATATGCGTGCCTGGCTGTGTGGTTTGTGCGTGTGTGTGGTTGACTGTGGTTGTGTGATCAGGCTTGTGGTTGTGTGTGCAGTGGTGTGTGAGTTCCTGGAGGCTGATGTGTCTTCTCTGGTCCTGTGTCCAGCAGAGGCCTGGCCTCCTGGAGATGGTGTGGTTCAGGGTCTATGCAGGCGGTGGGTCACGGGGCAGGGCTGGCTGTCAGAGGCAAGGTCGCCAGTTCTGACTCCCGGGATGGCCGCTGCACAGGGTTGGCGGGGCCCTGCTGAGGCTGCAGGGACTGCTTGCTGCTGGCACCCAGGCCCTAATTTCTCTGCAGTGCCAGCCACCACTTTTCTCATGAGCTCCTGATTCACAGGCCCCGCAAACACCTCCCTAAACAGCTCTGCGACTCGGCCCACAGGACAGAGATGCGTAATCACAGCCTCTGAATCCAGCAGGCACTGCAGAGAGCCCTGGCCCTCATCAGCTGCCGGGAGCAGAGCAGGCCAGCTGCACCCAGCACACGGGTGTCACTGAGGGAGGTGACCTGGCAGAGAGGCCAGGCCCCCTCCATGACCACTCATCCCACTCAGCAATGCAGGGGTGCTCCGGGACCAGCCTAGTGTGTGAGGGGACTCCACCACGGGTTGTTCCGACAAATGATGCTCTCCTCCACAGCACCCCAGCCCCCTCTGCAGGCGATCCTCGGTGCTCAGTACTCGGTGCTTAGGCACGGGTCTCTGCCCCCTCCTTGAAGGTCTTGCCTCTGGCTGTGGCCCCTGGATGCCAGACCTCCTAAGGACTGCCCCCATCCAGCTGAGCATGCCTCGGGCATAAATTGTCAGGTGGAAATGTGGGTTGGCCTAATACAGCCAGTGACTTTCCACCTGGGTCCAGATGTTCCCCCCACCCCGTCTCTGTGAATTCAGCGGCTCCGTGTCTGTGTCCCGGCTCTCCACCCCATTACTACTTTGATACTGGGAAGGTACATGCTGTACAGAGCCTGAGGAGATGCCCTCGCCTGTAGGTGCCTCTGCCAGTCCCTCGGGAGTGAGCTTCCCGTCGAGGGTGGCAGGAGCTGTCATGTGAAAGGACCCCAGCTGTTGGTAGGAGAACAGCTTTTTGGTTGAGTGCTCTGGGCTGAAGGTGTCCCTCTGACGGGCCAGGCCTGCACCCTGCGTGCATCTCACCACACCTGTTTCCCTGCCCCCGATAGCCTGGCTGCCTGAAGCTATCACAGGCAGTGGGGTGTGGGGAGAACAAGCCCATCTTGTGGCCTCATCACTGTAGGGACAGGCGGGCAGCCTATACTGGGCATGCGGCCGATGGCACAGAGCTGGACTCCTCAACAAAAAGCTAAGAGCCTTGCGGTCAGTTTTCAGACACATCTGCAGCATTTTGCAAAGCAGATTTTAGGCCAATGACTCGAGGGAAACTGGGTCACAGAGTAGAGTTGCTCATAGATTCTTCTAACAGTCCCTGATGGTTGGACCGGAAGTTCTCTGCCTCCCACGCTGCTGTCTCTGGCAGGTGTGTGCGGGAGGCAAGGACAGCCCCCACAGTCCTGACCGCCTTTGTGCAAACCTTACTCCCCACGAGAAAAGCCAGTTCACCCTAAAGTGAGTGACCCATAGCTCCTTCTCCCTCCTAGAAAGGACTGGTGTCTCTAAGGAGGTGGGTGAGCCTGGCCTCTCCCCACATTGCTGTCCCCAGGGAGGGAAAGGTGTTTCTGGCTGGGGTGCGGGCTGCAGGGCTCCCCAGCTCTGTGGCTGTCCCTCCCCTCTCCTCCAGCTCATCACGTAGGCTCTGGATCTAAAACACCAGGTGTGCTGTGCTCTGCTCCCTGGTGCCTGTGGGGGGCCCCTCCCTCTGAGAGTGTGGGGGTCCCACTTGAGCCCTTGGCTGGTCCAGGTGCCACAGGCCTCTCTGGAAGGCCCACCTCTAAGAAGCCGGACTAGCCCGGGATTCAAGCTCCCCGCAGGCTGCAAAGCCCCTCGGCTCAGAGGGACCCGCTCTTGGGGCGACCTGGCTGGAGCCTGAGGAGAGCCACAGACGCTGCCCACGCCCGCTTTTCTGCTTGGGCACTGCGCGGAGTCGCCTCCAGAACCGCTTCCAAAAGCCGGGAATGGGGCACAGCCAGGACCGCAGCAGAAACTGCGGGAAGCTTGTTCCTGGCAGAGAAACCCAACGTGCCATTTGCTCTCCTGGCACAGATGCCTGAGCGGTGGGACCGGCGCAGCCTGGGGGCCCTCCAGCGCTGCTGCTGCTGCGACCCGGCTGGCCTCGACCCTGACACCCCGAGACCCATGACCTCCAGATCCCGACGCCCAGAGACCCCACCACCCCCAGACCCCATGCCCCCCGATGTCAAGACCCCACCGGCCTCTGGACCCCAATGATCACGACACCTGAGACCCCGCCGGCCTCTGGACCCCAATGATCACGACACCCCGAGACCCCGCTGGCCCCCAGAAGCAGGAGCTTCGGTCCGCGGGGTTCTCGGTGCACCCACATCCCCAGGAGAGTGGCGCTGGGACATCCCCCGTTTCCAGAGGAGGCAGCTGCGGCGCGGGGCGGTCCCACGTGGTCCCTGAGGCTGGGACACCCCAAGGCTGAGACCCCTGAGGCCGCCACTCTCATGTCTCCGATTGCAGGCGGGTCAGATCGGAGGCTTTGGGTTCCGCCGGGACTGGGGTTCGCTACTGGCCTCACCACACAGGGGCCGAATCCCCCCTCCCTGGTTCTCTGAGCCTCAGCTTCCCCCGTGAGAGTTGGAGGTGGTAGGAGGGCACCGGGAGCGACCCCTCAGGGATGACAGGGCTGGCACCCTCCCACAACCGTGCAGGCCAATAGATCCCCTGGGTGGGGGAGCTCAGCCCCACTCAGGAGCCCGCCCCTACCTGGGGGTGCGGATGGAGGACGGCTCCCTGGCCTCTGGCCCTGCTGAGACCCCACTGCCCTCCCCACCTGGCAGCAGCAGAAGCGGCAGAAGCTGAGATGTTTCCCCTGCAGAGGTGCGAGGTGGGTGGGGTCCGGGTTCCCCACTGGGGTCCTTGGAGCTACTGCTCTTCTTCTGGGGAACCCACTCACCAGACCTTTGCTGGAGCAGCCCCTACGCTCCCAGGACACCCAGGCAGGTTTTGGGGGAACTGCTTCTGTACAGCAGCCGCCCCTGGGGTGAAACCCTGCTCAGCGTTCCCTAACATTGTAAGTACGATGAAGTGGCTGCACTCAATTTACTGTACGTTGCACATAATTTAAATTTTGTGTATGTAACCAATACATCCATTCAAGTTGATATTTAAAGCTTCATTCTGAACTAATTTTAGATTTACAGAAGAGTCACAGAGATCGTGTAAGAGGGCTCTTGTGTGCGGTGCCTGGGCCTCCCTAGACGCTGACATTGCACCCACCACCACCAAGTGCTCATCACAGCTGACAGCGGACACCCAACTGCAGGCTTCATTTGGGCGTCACCACTTTTCCAGATACCTTTCTCTGTTGTAGGATACCAAATTCCATTCAGATTTTTTTTTTTTTTAATTTTTTTTCTTGAGACAGAGTCTCATTCTGTCATCCAGGCTGGAGTGCAGTGGTGTGATCTCTATTCACTGCACCTTTCACCTCCTGGGTTCAAGTGATTCTCCTGCCTCAGCCTCCTGAGTAGCTGGGATTACAGGCTCTTGCCACCACACCTGGCTAATTTTTGTATTTTCAGTAGAGATGGGGTTTCACCATGTTGACCAGGCTGGTCTCGAACTCCTGACCTCAGGTGATCCACACATCTCAGCCTCCCAAAGTGCTGGAATTACAGGTGTGAGGCACCAAGCCTGGTCAAAAGTTAATTTTTTTTTTTTTTTTGAGACAGAACTTTGCTCTTGTTGCCCAAGCTGCAGTGCAATGGCACGATCTCGGCTCACAGCAACCTCTGCTTCCCGGGTTCAAGCAATTCTCCTGCCTCAGCTTCCCGAGTAGCTGGGATTACAGGCACGCACCACCATGCCAAACTAATTGTTTTGTATTTAGTAGAGATGGGGTATCACCACATTAATCAGACTGGTCTCAAACTCCTGACTTCAGGTGATCTACCCACCTCGGCCTCCCAAAGTGCTGGGATTACAGTCGTAAGCCACTGGGCCAGGTAAGTTAATTTTTAAGAAGGAAAGATTACTTTTTTTTTTTTTTTTTTTTTTGAGATGAGAACTCATTCTGTCGCCCAGGCTGGAGTGCAGTGGCATGATTTTGGCTCACTGCAACCTCTGCCTCCCCAGTTCAAGGAATTCTCCTGCCTTAGCCTCCCAAGTAGCTGGGACTACAGGCACCCATCACCACGCTGGGCTAATTTTCATATTTTTAGTAGAGATGGGATTTCACCATATTGGCCAGGCTGGTCTTGAACTCCTGACCTCTGATCTGCCCGACTCAGCCTCCCAAAGTGCCGGAATTACAGGTGAGAGCTACTGTGCCCAGCTGGGAAAAATACTTTTTAACTTGAAATAAAACTATGTGGAAAATTATAGACTTGAATGAAAAATTGGCAGGGCGCAGTGGCTACTGCCTGTAATCCCAGCACTTTGGGAGGCTGAGGTGGGTGGATCACAAGGTCAGGAGATCGAGACCATCCTGGCCAACATGGTGAAACCCTGTCTTTACTAAAAATACAAAAATTAGCTGGGTGTGGTGGAGTGTGTCTGTAATCCCAGCTACTCAGCAGGCTGTGGCACGAGAATTGCTGCAACCCAGGAGGTGGAGGTTGCAGTGAGCCAAGATCTCACCACTGCACTCCAGCCTGGGTGACAGAGTAAGACTCTGTCTCAAAAAAAAAAAAAAAAAAAAAAGATAGAATGAAAAATTAAATAATACCTAAGTAAAGAGAGACACTTGTTATTTTTCTGGGCTGGGTAACTCCACATGTAAAGATGTCCATCCTCCCTAAACTCCCAAGGGTTAAGAAGAAAATTCTGTGAAACCTGACAAGCTGAGTGTTGCATATAGACCTGCAAAAGGCACATTTGCCAGGACAGGCACCTGAGGAAGAAGATGAGAGTGAGGTCCACCAGATCCCAAGACAGGGTGATGACAGTGAGGGTAAGGAAGACAGACAACAGGCCCAGAGTGGGGAGCTCATCCCCAGGCCCCCCTGGACACAGGACCCACACGTGGGATCAGAGACAGAGGTGCAGCCTCTGGACCCTGGAGAAAGAATGCAGTATCCCTAGATGGGACAGGATAATTGATGGGACAGCATAAAAACTGGACTCCTGAACAACACACAGACACATTCTTGTTGATTATAGATCGAAATATGAATCCCAACTACATGCACGCAAAGAACAAAACAGTCCTCGCCACCCTCCACCTGTCACCAGCTGTACTGCCCTTTGTAGTTGTGCCGTTACCTGAAACGGGGCCATCTGTTTTGTGTTTGCTTGTGATTGACAGTCTCTGCAAATACAGGAGCAGGCATGCTGGCCGGCTCAGGGCTGCAAACCTGGCACCTAGAGCAGAGCCTGGCACACAGCAGGTGCTCAGCAAATACTTGATAATCAATTTGTAAAACGCAGGCAGTATTTGTAACAAACAAAACCTTAAGAAACCCCACAGCCAACATGATAGTTGATGACAGTGAAACAGAACACTTTCCCCTTAGGCTCAGTGATGTGAACGGATGCTCGTTCTCATTGCTCCTGCTCACCTTTGTGCCAAAGGACCTCACCAACACACTATAGGCAAGAAAAACAAAAGGCATGAAGGCTGATAAGGAAGAAGTAATGACATAATCATCTATGTAGAAAATCCTAAGGAATCGACAAAAATACTACTAGAAACAATAAGTGAATTTAGCAAGGTCATAAGTTACAAGATTAGTAAACAACAAACAAATAGATTTTTATATACTAGCAGCAAACAATTGGAAACTGAAATTTAAAAACAATTCCATTGATAATGCTACCAAAGCCATAAAATAACCTATGGCTGTATTTTTAAATTAATATGTACAACCACTTCACCAAAAACTACAGAATTGCAGAGAGAAATTAAAGACCTAAATGAACACAGAGATATACCATGTTCATGAACTCAGTACTGTTACATCAGTTTTCCCTAGATTGATCTACAGATTCAATGCAATCCCAAGCAAAATGCAAGTTGACTTTTTTGAAAAAAATTATCACCTGTTTCTAAAATGTATATGAATATGGCAAAAGACCTAGAATAGACAAAACAGTTTTACTAACGGAGAAAAACATTACAGGACTTATACCACCTGACTTTGAGACTTACTATAATCAAGGAAGTATGGTGTAAACAAAAGAACAGATGTACAGATCAATGGAACAGTATAGAACTCCAGAAATAGGCTGGGCGTGATGGCTTATACCTGTACATAGACCCATACATACATTGTCAATTGATTTTTGACAGAGCTGCAGAGGAATTTCAGTGAGGGTGAGGACAGTCCTGACTGTTTTCTTTTCTTAGACAGGGTCTTGCTCTGCTGCCCAGGCTGGAATGCTGTAGCACAATCATAGCTCACTGCAGTCTCAACTTCCTGGGCTCAAGTGATCCTCCCATCTCAGCCTCCATGTGCTACCATGCCTAGTGAATTTTTAAAAAAAATTTTTTGTAGAGACAGGGTCTCACTATGTTGCCCTGGCTGGTCTCAAATTCCTGGGCTCAAGTGATCTGCCTGCCTCGGCCTCCCAAAGTTCTGGGATTGCAGCACGAGCCACTGTGCCTGGCCCAATAGTGCATTCAGAAGTGCACTGGCTCAACTCCATATTCACGTGCAAAATAAATACATATGCAAATGTTTTTCTTTACCTGACACTTTATATAAAAATGAACTCACAATCAATCATAGATCTAAATGTCAAAGCTGAAATTATACAACTTCTAGAAGAAAACATAAGAGAAAATCTCTGGGACTCTGCTTAAGCAAAGATTTCTTGTATAAGTGACAAGAGCATAAATCTTAAAAAGATGCCAGGCACAGTGGCTCATGCATGTAGCACTTTGTAAGGCTGAGGCAGGTGGATCACCTGAGGTTGGGAGTTCAAGACCAGCCTGACCAACATGGAGAAACTCCGTTTCTATTAAAAATACAAAATTAGCCAGGTATGGTGGCTCATGCCTGTAATTCCAGCTACTCGGGAGGCTGAAGCAGGAGAATTGCTTGAACTCGGGAGGCAGAGGTTGTGGTGAGCCAAGATCATGCCATTGCACTCCAGCCTGGGCAACAAGAGCAAACTTCTGTCCAAAAAAAAAAAAGAATTGTGGATAACATTTTAACAACAGATTTGATACATTGGTTGACTAATATTTTATTAATAAGTAGTTCTGGCTGGGCATGGT
>NW_016107432.1:2702427-2704222 GCF_001604975.1 Cebus imitator
CCGGAGTGCAGTGGCACAATCTTGGCTCACTGCAACCTCTGCCTTCTGGGTCCTGGTTCAAGCAATTCTCCTGCCTCAGCCTCCTGAGTAGCTGGGACTACAGGTGTGCGCCACCATGCCCAGCTAATTTTTAAAAATTTTAGTAGAGATGGAGTTTCACCATGTTGGCCAGGATGGTCTTGAACTCCTGACCTCATGATCCACCTGCCTCAACCTCCCAAAGTGCTGAGATTACAGGTGTGAGCCACCGTGCCCAGCCCATCTACAAGGACATCCATGCTTCCATCATGCCTATCCAATGAAGTCTCCACAAGAGCACAAAAGGCTGGGGTTTGGGGAGCTTTGGGAGAGCTGGGCACATGGAGGTGGATAGGAAGGGGAGGAACTCATCCGTGTGCCAGAGGGTGGCACCCCAACTCCACAGGGTGGAAGCTCCTGTGCTTGGGACCCTTCATCTGGCTATGTGTATCCTTGAAAATATCCTCTGCAGGCTGGGTGAAGTGGCTCACGCCTGAAATCCCAGCACTTTGGGAGGCTGAGGCAGGCAGATCACCTGAGGTCAGGAGTTTGAGACCAGCCTGGCCAACATGGTGAAACCCCGTCTCTACTCAAAACACAAAAATTAGCCTGGCATGATGGTGGGTGCCTGTAATCCCAGCTACTCAGAAGGCTGAAGCAGGAGAACCTGAGAGGCAGAGGGTGCAGTGAGCTGAGATCATGACGCTGAACTCCAGCCTGGGTAAAAGAGCGAGACTGCATCTCAAAAAAAAAAAAAAAAATCCTCTGTAATAAACAATAAGCATGTGTTTCCCTAAATTCTGTGAGCTTCTCTAGCAACTAAACAAACCCCAAAGGGGGTTGCGTGAACCCTAACTTGAAGCTGGCCGTTCGGACACTCTAGGATCCTGGACTTGCGACTGGTGGGATGGAGGGGGCAGTCCTGTGGGAGCCCTCGACCTATGCTTCCTGGGGCTGTCTCCAGGTAGAGGCGGCAGAATTGGATTGGACTGGAGGACACGCTCTGCTGTCCACTGCAGGGCTGAGTGCCTGCTTGCTGGGTGGGGAAGACCTCACACACTTGGTCACAGACGTCTTCTGTATTGATTGTCCTTGCTGTGTGAGGGCAGAGGGAAAAACAGTTTTTCTTAACATCTTTGAAAGACACTGTCTTAAAAAATGAAAAGGTATGCCACAAGCTGAGAGAATATATTTGCAAGCCATATATCTGATAAAGGTCTCATATTCATGGCCGGGCTTGGTGGCTGATGTAATCTCAGCACTTTGGGAGGCTGAGGCGTGCAGATCACTTGAGGTCGGCAGTTCGAGACCAGCCTGGGGAACATGATGAAACCCCGTCTCTCCTAAAAATATGTATTTTTTAAAAATTAGCCAGGCGCCATGCTGAGTGCCTATAATTCCAGCTACTTGGGAGGCTGAGGCAGGAGAATTGTTTGAACCCAGGTGAGCCAAGATCATACCACTGTACTCCAGCCTGGGTGACAGAGCAAGACTCCATCTCAAAAAAAAAAAAAAGGTCTTCTATTCAGAATACACACAAAAAACTCTTACAACTTGCCAGGCGCGGTGGCTCAAGCCTGTAATCCCAGCACTTTGGGAGGCCGAGGGGGGTGGATCACGAGGTCAAGAGATCGAAACCATCCTGGTCAATATAGTGAAACCCCGTCTCTACTAAAACTACAAAAAATTAGCTGGGCATGGTGGCGCGTGCCTGTAGTCCCAGCTACTCAGGAGGCTGAGGCAGGAGAATTGCTTGAACCCAGGAGGCGGAGGTTGC
>NW_016107432.1:2704522-2716948 GCF_001604975.1 Cebus imitator
GAGACGGGGTTTCACCATGTTGACCAGGATGGTCTCGATCTCTTGACCTCGTGATCCACCCGCCTCGGCCTCCCACAGTGCTGGGATTACAGGCTTGAGCCACCGCGCCCGGCCAACAACCTGATTTTTAAAGTGGACAAAAAGCATTTCACCAAAGAAAAGAGGCAGATGGCAAGTAAGTCCAGTCATGGACCATGTAACGCAACATGACATCACAACCACCATAAGATGAGAGCCACGCGGTACCTCATCTATGTTTGGGTGTGCCTCAGTACACAAATACTCACCGCTGTGTTACGACTGCTGTGGCATTCAGGCAGTTTCGGGCTGTGCCGAGAGCACCAGGCTACCCCAACAGCCTGGGTGTGCAGGGTTGCTCCGTCTGGGTGTGCCTCTGTGCACTCTTTGATGTTCACACAGTGACAAAGTCACCTAACGACACAGTCCTCAGAACCTGTCCCCTTCGTTACCTGACGTGTGACTGCATGAAGACACACTTGGCTATTAGAAATAAAGCTGATTACATGTTGGGCGTAATGGAATTCAAACTTAAATCACACAGAGATATGACTACATTCCTGCTCAAATATCTGAAATTAAAAAGACTGACTATGCTAAGTGTTGGTGAGGAACACTGGTGGAAGAACTGGAACTGGTGGAAGAACTCATGCATACGTGTGGGAAGGTAAATGCAGCAACCACTTTGCAAACACTTTGGCATTGTCCTGTACAGTTGAACACACCCACCAAATGACCCAGAAATTCCACTCCTGGGCATTTACCCAAGAGAAACAAACACCTGAGTTTACACAATGGCAGGAACAGGAATGTTCACGGTAGCTTCATTTGTAACAGCCAAACCAGAAAGCAACTCAAATGTCCATCACCAGGTGAATAGACAAGTAAACTGTGGGACGTCCACACAAGGAGCACCACTTAGCAACAGAAACAAATAAATTGCTGATACACCCAACAACAAGTGAGAATCTCAAAGTCTTTATGCTGAGTGTAAAAGGCCAGATACAAATTATCTAATTTTGTTTATGTACATTTGGGTACAAACTAATCTATAGTGACAGAAAGAAATAGAGATTGCCTGGGGCCAGGCAGACTTAACCACTGTGATGGTGAGACTCACTGGACTATATCCTTAAGAGGGCAATGTTTATTGAAAATAAATGGCACCACAATCAAATTGACCCGAAGCCCTAACAAATTAAAAGCTAGAGATATTGGAGGACATTTTCCCTGATCATAATCTAATGAAGTCACAATTACTAAAAACATGACCAAACCCATAACTACGGAAGTCCAAATATTAGAAGCGTGGACATAAGTAACCCTTTGACTGAAGGGGAAATAAAAACAGAAATTATAAAACCTCTAGAAAGCCACGAAAGACAAACACCAGGTGTCCCAACTTAGGGTCCACGACTAAAACCTTTTTGGGATGAAATTCATAGTCTTTCATTTTAAAAAAGAACGGAAAATATAGGAACTTCATTACCATCTTAAGAAATTTAAAAGAAATACAAAAAATAACCCCAAATAAGACAGGAAGAGATAACTAATGAAGACAAAAGCAGAAAGCAGACAATGGTGAACGGTAAATCTGCCTGCGTAAGACCGAGGGCGTGACACACACAGCTGCTGCTGCTGCGACTCTGCGCTATTTTGGAGGTTCCAGTGGCGTGCATGAGAAAATAAGACGCAGCCACAGGCCACATACGGCCATTTTGGTCAACAGCAGGCCGCACATACGGCAGTGCCCTGGATGCGCAGCGCCGAGTTCTCACCGCGCCTTTTCCTTTTGAGATCTGGTGCCCAGACTGCAGCACAAGGGCGAGATCTCGGCTCGTTGCAACCTCCACCTCCTGGGTTCAAGCGATTCCCATGCCTCAGCTGGGCAAGTACCTGGGATTGCAGGGGTGCGCCACCACGCCTGCCTAATTTTTGCATTTTTAGTAGAGACGGGGTTTCACAATGTTGGCCAAGCTAGTCTCAAACTCCTGACCTCTAATGACCCACCCACCTTGGCCTCCCAAAGTGTTGGAATTACAGGTGTGAGCCACCGTGCCTGGCCTCACAGATCTGTTCTGCACTTAGATGTACAGGCTTGCCCTGGTGCTGCGGCTGCTGTGGTGTTCAGTGCGGGGTCTGCTGTGGTGTTCAGTGAGGGGTCTGCTGTGTGGGTCTGCGGTGTGGGTCCGTGGTGTGGGTCCACGCTGTGTGTCTCCTGTGTGCATCTGCTGTGTGGGTCTGCGGTGTGGGTCTGTGGTATGGGTCTGCTGTGTGGGTCTGCGGTGTGGGTCTGCGGTGTGGGTCCCTGGTGTGGGTCTGCTGTGTGGGTCTGCGGTGTGGGTTTGTGGTATGGGTCTGCTGTGTGGGTCTGCGGTGTGGGTCCCTGGTGTGGGTCCGTGGTATGGGTCTGCTGTGTGGGTCTGCGGTGTGGGTCTGCGGTGTGGGTCCCTGGTGTGGGTCTGCTGTGTGGGTCCATGGTGTGGGTCTGTTGTGTGGGTCTGCTGTGTGGGTCTGCAGTCCCAGGGCAGTGACTGCTCCATCTGGCCTCAGCGTGTAGAGGCTGCATCATCTAAGCTTGTGAAGGTAGAGTCCATGACAGGCCCACAGCCACAAACCTGTTCCCATCAACACAGGAGGGTAATCAGAGTTATACCCTAAAAGAAGACAGCCAGGTCTCTCTCCGTCTCTCCTACCTCTCTTCCTGATGACATGATCCTATATCTAAGAAACTCAAGACACTCCAGTAAAAACCTACCAGAACTCATCATGGAGCGTGACCGCACGGCTACACACACTATCCATACCTCAGAATTAGTAGTTTTGCCCCACACTGTCAAGAACAAGCTAGAATCAAGGGCAGGAATGGCGTTCCACTTACAATAATGAGAAAAATATGCAATAAGTAAGAAAATATAACCTACTTAGAAATAAATTTAACAAGGAAATCTATAGAACCTATATCAGAAAAAAAATTACCTGTTTAAATTGTACGGTTTTGGAATGCCATGCCAGATTCTTGGTGGGCAGGCTTAGTATCACGATGATGTCAGCTGCACCAACATTCATGTGTAATTGTATGGAATCTGGATTGCACCTCCAGCTTAAACACCAACGCTTTTTTTCTTTTTGGAACTTTGGATAGAATTAAGGTTCATATGGTAGGATCAATGTCAGAGAAGACTCAATCCAAGTGCCATGAATAAGTGAAAATGCACCTTGCAGGGGTGCGGGAAATGGTGTGAAGTCAGAGACGGCTCTGGAGGGCGTCAGATTGGAGGCTGGCAAGCGTGGGAAGGTGTGTGCTCAGATTCTACGGGAAAGGTGGGCGGCCGCAGCCGTTTGGGAACGCGGTGCGACACTGCTGAGCGCGGCATTGCTGAGCAGGTGCAGGGTTCGCCCAGCGTCCGCTCCCAGGCATCCTGCTAGGGTGGGTGCTGCTCCGGGACGCTCACGCGCCGTCTGTCTCTGCGGCGGCCCTGGCATGTGGCTGGAGACGAGGTGATATCTTGGGCGTGTGGCCATATGGCCACAACACATCCACGGCAGGGAAGCTCGCGCAGCCCAGAGGAGGATCAGGGGCTGCTGTGGGAGCGCAGCCCAAGAGCCACGGCCAGACAAGGGTGTTGCAGAGCCCATTTTTGGAAAGCAAAAAGGAAAAGCAATCATCTATGAATGTACCCATGTATTTATGATTATCTAAAGACAGAAGGAGGATTGGAGGGTTACACACCAGGTTCACACTAAACCTAAACCCTGGAAACATCACAGGTGTTCTTTCCAAGCTCTCCTGAAATCCTCACGAGAGCCAAGTGTCAGTCTGCACCACAGTGAGGTACCAACTCACACCCACTGGGACGGCTATTATCAAAACCAGGAAATCGCAAGTGTTGACAAAACTGGAACCCTGTGCCTTGTCGTTGGGAATGAAAAACAGCGCAGCTGCTGTGGGAACAGTCTGGCAGTTCCTCAAAAAATTAAACATAGAATTGCCATATGATCCAGCGATTCCATTTCTGGGTACAGACCCATGAGAACTGAAAGTAGGGACTCACAGATACCTCCACACCCCTGTTCACAGCAGCATGAACCACAATAACCAAGAGGGAGAAACAACCCAGGTGCCCATCAGCAGATGAACGGACAAGCACTATGTGGTGTAGACACTATGGAATATTACGCAGCCTCAAAACGAAATTGAGTTCCAACACAAACTTCAACATGGGTGAACCTTCAGGACACTACGCTAAGTGAAATAAGCCAGACACAAAAGGATAAATACTCTAAGGTTCCACTTACATGATGTCCCTAGAGTAGCCAAATTCATAGAGACAGGAAGTAAAATGGTGGGTGCCAGGGGCTGGGGAAGGGAGAGTGGGGAGTGAGTGTTTAATGTAGACAGTTTCAGTTGGAAATGATGGAAAGTTCTGGAAATAGAGGTGTTAGTTGCACAACATTGTGATGTACTTAATGCTACTGAGTCGTATACTTAAAATGATTTAAATGGTAGATTTTATGCTACATATTTCACCACAGAAGCATATACTTTACTTCAAACTATACTTCAAGACTACAGTAACCAAAGCAGCATGGTACCGATAAAAAAACAGACACATAGACCAATAGAACAGAATAGAGAATTCAGAAATAAGACTGCACACTTGGCCGGGCGCGGTGGCTCAAGCCTGTAATCCCAGCACTTTGGGAGGCTGAGGCGGGTGGATCACGAGATCAAGAGATCAAGACCACCCTGGTCAACATGGTGAAACCCCGTCTCTACTAAAAATACAAAAAATCAGCTGGGCATGGTGGCACGTGCCTGTAATCCCAGCTACTCAGGAGGCTGAGGCAGGAGAATTGCCTGAACCCAGGAGGCGGAGGTTGCGGTGAGCCGAGATTGCACCATTGCACTCCAGCCTGGGTAACAAGAGCAAAACTCCGTCTCAAAAAAAAAAAGACTGCACACTTACAACCATCTGATTTTCAACAAAACTGACAAAAGCAAACAATGGGGAAAGGATTCCCTATTTAATAAATGGTGCTGGGAGAACTGGCTAGCCATATGAAGAAAATGGAAACTATACTCCTGCCTTACAACTTATACAAAAATTAACTAAAGGTGAATTAAAGACTTAAATGTAAAACCCAGAAGTATAAAAAACCTAGAAGAAAACCTAGGCAATACCATTCAGTACATAGGCATGGGCAAGGATTTCATGATGAAAACATCAAAAACAATTGCAAATAAAGCAAAAATTGACAAGTGGGATCTAATTAAATTAAAGAGCTTCTGCACAGCAAAAGAAACTATCATCAGCGTGAACAGACAATCTACAGAATGGGAGAAACATTTTTCAATCTATCCATTTGACAAAGGAATCTACAAGGACCCCAAACAAATCTACAAGAAAAAAGCAACACCATTAAAAAGTGGGCAAAGGAGATGAACAGACACGTCTCAAAAGAAGACATTTGTGTGGTCAACAAAACTATGAAAAAAAGCTCAACATCACTGATCACTAGAGAAATGCAAATCAAAACCACAATGAGATACCATCTCACGCCAGTCAGAATGGTGATTATTAAAAAGTCAAGAAACAACAGATGCTGGCAAAGTTGCAGAGAAATAGGAATATTTTTACACTGTTGATGGGAGTGTAAATTAGTTCAACCACTGTGGAAGACAGTGTGGTGATTCCTCAGAGACCTAGAACCAGAAATAGCATTTGACCCACCAATCCCATTATAGGTATATACCCAAAGGAATATAACTCATTCTATTAATAAAGATTCACTGCAACACTATTCACAATAGCAAAGACATGGAATCAACCAAAATGCCCATCAGCGATAGACTGGATAAAGGAAATGTGTTACATATACACCATGGAATACTATGCAGCCATAAAAAAGAATGAGATCATGTTTTTGCAGGGATAGGAAGGGAGCCCAAAGTCACTATCCTCAGCAAACTAACACAGGAACAGAAAACCAAACACCGCATGTTCTGGCTCATAAGTGTGAGTTGCACGCTGAGAACACAGGTGTCTGTTGGGTGGTGGGACAGGGGAAGACAGAGCATCAAGAAAAATAGCTAATGCATGCTGGGCTGAATACCTAGGTGATAGGTTGACAGGTGCAGCAAACCACCATGGCACACGTTTACCTGTGTAACAAACCAGCACATCCTGCACATGTATCCCAGGACTTAAAATTTTTTTTTTCTTGAGACAGAGTGTCACCCCTGTTGCCCAGGCTGGAGTGCAACCTCCACCTCCTGTGTTCAAGAGAGTCTTCTGCCTCAGCCTCCCACGTAGCTGAGATTAGGAGCAGGTGTCACCATGCCCTGCCAAACTTTTTTTTTCTGACTAGAGATGGGGTTTCACCATGTTGATCAGACTGGTCTCAAACTCCTGACCTCAGGTGATCCACCCTCCTCGCCCTCCCAAAGTGCTGAAATTACAGGCAAGTGCCAACTTGCCTGGCCTTAAAATTTTTTTTAAAAAAGAGAAGTGACCGGGCACGGTGGCTCACGCCTGTAATCCCAGCACTTTGGGAGGCGGAGGTGGGTGGATCACGAGGTCAGGAGTTCAAGACCAGCCTGGCCAACATGGCAAAACCCTGTCTCTACTAAAAATACAAAAATTAGCTGGGTATGGTGGCACGTTCCTGTAATCCCAGCTACTTGGGAGGCTGAGGCAGGAGAATGGTTGAACTGAGACTCAGGAGGAGGCTGCAGCGAGCTGAGATTGCACCACTGCTCTCCAGCCTGGGCTACAGAGTAAGACTCCATCTAAAAAAAAAAAAAAAAAATAGAGGGAGAGAGAAGCATAAATTTAAATGATTTATAATCCCACCTGTCAAAAACCTGTTAGACCACCTCTGTTGACATTTGTCTTTCTTGCTGCATTAATCTCAATATGTTTTCCAGAGCAGAAACAAGGCTCCATGTTTTGGCTCAGAGTCACGGCACAGGTGCAGCACAACCACGAATAAAGCATCCTCGGCTGTGTGCAAGGGCCACGCCTATCATCCCAGCACTTCAGGAGGCTGAGGTGGCCGGATCGCTTGAGCCCATGAGCTCGAGACCAGCTTGGGTAACATGGCAAAACCCTGTCTCTACAAAAAAGTTACGAAAAATTAGCCAGGCGTGGTGGCAGTACCTGTAGTGTCAGCTACCTGGGATGCTAAGGCGGAAGTATCTCTTGAGTCTGGGAGGTGGAGGTTGCAGTGAGCTGAGATCACGCCAGTGCACTCCAGCCTGGGCAACAAAGCAAGACACTGGCTTGAAAATAAAAAATAAAAGGCCAGGTGCGGTGGCTCATGCCTGTAATCCCAGCACTCTGGGAGGCCAAGGCGGACATGTCACAAGGTCGGGAGATTGAGACCATCCTAGCTAACAAGGTGAAACGCTGCCTCTACTAAAAAATGCAAAAATTAGCCAGGCACGGTGGCATGCACCTGTAGTCCCAGCTACTAGGGAGGCTGAGGCAGGAGAATCGCTTTAACCCAAGAGGCGGAGGTAGCAGTGAGCCGAGATTGCACCATTGCACTCCAGCCTGGGTAACAGAGCCAGACTCTGCCTCAAAAATAAATAAATAAATAAAAATAAAATAATCTTCCTTGAAGGGCCCTTGTAAACATAACAACATCTCTACAACAACGAATAAGTTGGAAAATGTTAAAACCACAGTTACCACATCTCCAGGAACTGGATGTACCAAGGCCTCCATCCAGCAGCATCCAAGGGGTGGCCCATGCCATCAGTTCCCTGAAATGCCCACCTTCCCAGCCAGCCCAGGCACACACAGTAAAGCGCACCTCACTCCAGCTGCCAGGGGAAAACCAACCAAGGCGGGAGAGGAAAGGAATCTGCAAAGCCAATGGCAAAATGAATCCACTGAGAAAGACAAACGTCAAAAGAATCAACAGTGCCGGAGGTGAGTCTTGAATCTCCCGTAAAACAGGCATCGGCAGCCGGCTTAGGGTGAGAAGACAGAAAGAAGCCTGGGACACACAAAATTAGGGGCAGCGATGGAGAAAGTCACACCCAGAAAGCAAATAAAATGCTCGAATAATACATGACACACTTCATCCTAATGCTTTTAAAAACTTGAATGAAATGGATTGTCTTTAAAAACTGTTGTGAAAATCTGAGAACGATGTCTAAGAATTCACAGATGGATTCTTTCAAACATTCAAGAAACAGATAATTCCAATGATATTTAGAATGCTCTTGGAATGGAGAAAAAGAAGGAAATCCTCTGGGTTATTTTTGTGAAATTAACATAAGAGCAATGCCAAAAATTGGCGGAGAGATAGCGATAGAGATGGAGAGAGCGCGGGTGCGCGGGCGGCCGCCGGGCGAGAATGTCAGTGCTGAGCGCTGGGCCGGAGCGGGGGGAGAGTCTGGCGTTCCTCACTCGATTCCACGGAAACACAGTGAGTACTCAGTGGGCTCATTTTAACAAAGTCAAGATGGTTCAATATTCAAACACTGTTGTGCTCCTGACGGTGGGAACCGTACCTTGCGGGTGCTGTTCTCAGGGCTGGCGGGTGGCTCTCAGCACCCCACTTCCCTGCCCACAGACAGTGGAACGAGGATGACTCCCCAAGGCCCCTTCAGCCCTGGGTAGGGCAGGTGTGCATGGGATAGGGCCCAGACAAAGCTTCTCATTCTCCCCAGAAAGGGGCCCTGTGGCTGCCCAGCCTCGGCCCTGCGCCCCGCCCTCACTCTGCCTATAACACGGACACGTGGTCTGAGAGGTGGGGGGAACCTCAGGTCACAGGGCCCACATGCGTGACCACTTCATGATCATCGCAAAGGCAGGCGTCCTCTGTAACTCTCAGAACTCAGCTTTTAAACAGCTTTATGGAGGCATAATTGACATATCCTGAACCTCAGTGTTGACACATGTATCATGTGTGGAGCCATCACCGCAATCAAGACACTGGACATATCCAGCCCCAGGTTTCATGGTGGCCTGTGTGGCCCTCCCACCCACCATTCCAGCCACTGACCCACCTCCTGTCACTGTGGATTATGGGCTTTCTCTAGAACTTTATACGTAGGGAGGCGTGCTATGTGTGGTTCCTGCAGCAGGCGGGGGGACCCCATTTACTGAGCTCGCTGCTTTCCCAGGACACCCCGTCACACCAGCAGCTCCCCAGCTCCATGCTGAGCAGGACCCCATGGTGTGGACGCACACAGCTCCTTCATCCGCCCCCTGTGCGTGGTCCGTGGCTTGTTCCTGCACGCGTCCGTACGGACTTGTGCTTTCATTTTTCTGGGGTCAACGTCTAGGAGCAGAATTGCTCAGTTGTGTATTACATTTCTATTTTGCTTTTTAAGAAACTGCCAGGCTGTTTTCCAATGTGGTCGTGCCATTTTAAGCTCCCACTGGAGTGCTTGTGGGTGTGGGTTTCTCCACGTGCGTGAGGACACCTGGCTCTGCTGACTCCGGCCGCCTTAGTGGGTGTGGCCACATCTCCCCGTGACACCCCCGTGACCAGCGCCGCCCAGCGTCTTCACATAACCTTAGTAGTCCTTCCTGTACTTCCTGTATGTTCTTTGGGGGGATATCGATTCAAATCTTTTGCACAATTTTCTTTATTCTTTTTTTTTTTGAGTTGGAGTTTCACTCTTGTTGCCAAGGCTGCAGTGCAATGGCGTGGTCTTGGCTCGCTGCAACTTCTGCCTCCCAGGTTCAAGTGATTCTCCTGCCTCAGCCTCCTGAGTAGCTGGGATCACAGGTGCCCACCACCATACCTGGTTAATTTTTGTATTTTTAGTAGAGACAGGGTTTCGCCACGTTAGCCAGGCTGGTCTTGAACTCCCGAGCTCAAGTGCTGCCTGCCTCAGCCTCCCACAGTGCTAGGATTACAGGCTTTAGCCACCATGCCTGGCCTGCACGTTTTCAAAAATAAACTTTTTTTTTTGAGACTGAATTTCACTGTGTCGCCTAGGCTGGAGTGCAGTGGTGCAATCTCTGCTCACTGCAGCCTTTGCCTCCCGGATTCAAGCAATTCTCCTGTCTCAGCTGCCCAGGTAGGTAGATTACAGGCACCTGCCACCACGCCTGGCTAATTTTTGTATAGTAGAGACAGGGTTTCGCCATGCTGGCCAGGCTGCTCTTGAACTTCTGATCTCAGGTGATCCACCTGCCTTAGCTTCCCACCAAAGTTCTGAAATTACGGGTGTAGGCCACCGTGCCCGGCCTTTTTGTTTTTTAGTGATTTTGTTTTGTTTGAGATGGAGTCTCACTCCGTCACCAGGCTGGAGTTCAGTGGCGTGATCTCGGCTCACTGCCATCTCTGCCTCCCGGGTTCAGGAAATTCTCCTGCCTCAGCCTCCTGAGTAGCTGGGATTGCAGGCAAGTGCCACCACACCTGGCTAATTTTTGTATTTTTAGTAGAGACGGGGTTTCATCATGTTTGCCAGGATGGTCTCGATCTCCTGACCTTGCAATCCTGCCCTCTCGGCCTCCCAAAGTGCTGGGATTACAGGCGGGAGACACTGCCTAATGGTGTCTTTTAATACATTTTTTCTTTCATCTGAGTTGTCAAATTCATTGGCGTGAAGTTGTTCAAACTTGTTTATCATTCTTACGATATCCACACAAGCCGTGGTGACGCCACCTCTCTCATCTCTGACACTGGCTGTTTGTGTCTTTTCTCTTTTCTTCCTGATCAGTGTGGCAACAGATTTATCAACTCTTTTTCGAGACACTGTCTTGCTCTGTTGCCCAGGCTGGAGTGCAGTGGTGCCACCACAGATCACTGCTGCCTGTGCAGCCTGGGCTCAAGCCATCCTCCCGCCCCAGCATCCTAAGTAGCTGGGACTACAGGTACACACCACCACACCTAGCTAAATTAAAAAAAATTTTTTTGTAGAAATGGGATCTCACCATGCGGCCCAGGCTGGTCTCAAACTCCTGACTCAAGTGATTCTCCCACCTGGGCCTCTCAAAGTGCTGGGATTATAGGTGTGAGCCACCACACCAGGCCTAGGTTTACTGCTTTTATTGATCCTCTTTAAAAACTAGGTTTGGATTTCTTTTCTCTGCTGTTTTATTCATTTCTGCTCTGATCTTTTTCTCTTTCTTCTGCTTATTTGGGTTTCATTTGCTTTTCTTTTTCTAACTTATGTTTAAAGCTAAAGTTAATAATTTGAGATCTTTCTTGCTTCTAATAGAGGTATTTAGTGATAGTATCTAAACACTGTGTTAGCTAAATCCCACAAATTTTTCTTTTTATTTCCATTCAGTTCACAATACTTTCTAATTTCCTTTTTCTGTCGTTGTTTTTTCTCCAAGACAGAGTCTCACTCTGTCCCCGCAGCTGGAGTGCAGTGGTGTGATCTCGGCTCACTCCAACCTCCGCCTCCGGGGTTCAAGTGATTCTACTTCCTCAGCCTCTGAAGTGGCTGGGACTACAGGCTTGCACCACCACCCCCCCGCTAATTTTTGTATTTTTGGTAGAGATGGGGTTTCACCACATTAGCCAGGTTGCTCTGGAACTCCTGACCTCAGGTGATCCGCCCGCCTCGGCCTCCCAAAGTGCTGGGATTACAGGCGTGAGCCACCGTGCCGGGCCCTCTGCCTGACTCTTCATTTCTGCCTCATGGACCTGGAGATGGAGGATGGCCCCCGCAACTCATGGCACCCTCTCTGCCAGGATCTGTGGCAAAAATCTTTGAACTTGTGTCCTGTTGCAGTGGTGAATTGAATCTACACTGTAAATCTGAAGAACCGGGAGTCCGGGAGAAACACAAGGCGGGATCCCTGCGCCGGAGTGATTGCCAGGCAGGCACGGCCTGGACAGGGGGCAGGCACAAGCCACGGGCACCTGCCGGCATGAACAAGTGTCCTGTGTGAGGGGCCCCTGGCACTGGCAACTACGGTTCAAGCTGTCCACCAGGTAAAAGAAGGATCCTGTGAGAGGCACCAGGTCAGCCCCCTTCATTTCCTATTAGGGAAGGGCTGCCAGCTGCCACACACTGGAACTCCAGTTTATCTGTGGGGCTCCCAAAACAGAGCTCAGAGACAACACAGAGAACAGAAGAAAACTTGTAAACAGAACAAAAATTTAGAAAACAGAAATGAGCTCCTGGAAATTAAAAATATAAATGCAGAAATTAAAAATTCAGTTGAAACATTAGGTAAAGATAAAAACAAAGGGCCAGGTGTGGTGGCTCACACCTGTAATCCCACCACGTTGGGAGGCCGAGGCAGCGGATGACCTGAGGTCAGGAATTCGAGACTAGCCTGGCCAGCATGGTGAAACCCCGTTTCTACTGAAAACACAAAAATTAGCCAGGTGTGGTGGCGTGCACCTGTAAACCCAGCTACTTGGGAGGCTGAGGCAGGGGAATCACTTGAACCTGGGAGGTGGAGGTTGCAGTGAGCC
>NW_016107432.1:2717037-2745937 GCF_001604975.1 Cebus imitator
AAGAAATGTAATCGCAGTGCACTGCAGGGCTTATAGGTGAGCGGTGTTTGCATGCAGCCGCGTAAGGGCACGGGAGCAGGTCTGTAAGCACTGATGCTCGAGAGCCCTTCTGGGAGGTGAATGTGCGGCCTCTGAGGTGGCCCACGTGGTGCTTACTCGGAAACATAAGACTCACACCTCTGAGTGGGGAGCTTGAGAAGCCCGTCATTGTAAGTATCTCCTTCGGTCTCAGTTAAAATTGTAACAGGTTTCACAGGTCATAAATCTCAATGGCACTTGGAGAAGCACCGTGAGAGGCTGCTGACACAAGAGTTTGCCGCTGCAAATCCGGCCTCTGCCCAGGCTCTTGTTAGAATGGGTGGGGAGGCTGAGGACACCTACACACCCCTTGTGTAGCCTGGACTTAGGTCAGTACTTACTCCATCTCATTATCAAGACATTGTCTCTCTGTCTAAATATCTACAAAATAAACGACGACTTTCCCGAAATATCCACCATTCAAAGATCTTTTGTTGTCTGTCCTTGAGAATATAAAAGCCTGATAAGGGAAGTTATATTTGTTACAATGCTTATTGTTGAGCTATTTAAATCACATTCACCTCAGAGGCTGGTTCTTCTCAGCAGCCCGAGATGTCAACCCACTGACGCCACTCAGTAAGTCCTAATAAATCAACAGCACCAGCAACTTTGCAGTTTTTTAGATTTAGAAACGGATCTGAAGGCATTCTCCCTGAAATTATTCTTAAATGAAATGATGAGTGATTTCAGAACAATGCAGTATCTCAGTTTCCCCAGTGATTTGCTCATATCACTTCTTTATACTTTTCTATATTACTTGAATTCTCTTCCTAGCCTGGGAAACATGGTGGGACCCCGTCTAAAAAAAAATTAGCCAGGTGTGGCGGTGCAAGTGAGCCTTCTACCTTACTCAGGAAGCTGAGGTAGAGGCTCCCTTGAGCCCGAGAAGTTGAAGCTGCCGTGAGCTGCGATGGCTCCACTGCACTCCAGCCTGGGCAACAGAGCGAGACCCTGTCTCAAAAATGACAGACAAAGACCAAAAGATGGGAGAGGCGCAGGAAGAGAATAAAGTGCCAGAACTCCTGGAAATGCGTTGTCAAGGGCTGCAAACACGGCATCATTTCCACTCTGGCAGTTAGAGCTTACGTCATGTTTAAAAGAGCACGCACGTCTCAATGCACTGCAGAGGTTTTAAAGAGAAAATGTGGTCCCTAAATTAAAGTAAATGAAACTGCAAGAAAGCATTTAAAAAGGCAACGAGGAAGATGGCAGAGGTTAGATCACATATGTTGGTCAAAATAGTACACATTAAACAGATGCATTAAGACTCCAATTAGATAAAAAATGAAACCCAACTCCATGTATTTCTGAATGGCAACCCACATAAAGTGACAGAAATGTCTAGTGAGGCTCAGCAGAGGCATATTGGGTGAATGTAAAAAAAATACATATCAGGCAGGGCACGGTGGCTCATGCCGGTAACACCAGCATGCTGGGAGGCCCAAGCAGGCAGCTTACTGGAACTCAGGAGTTTGAGACCAGCTTGGGCAACATAGCGAAAACCCATCTCTACTAAGACATACAAAAAAAATTGTAATCCCAGCTACTCGGGAGGCAGAGGCAGGAGAATTACTTGAACCCGGGAGGCCGAGGTTACATGAGCCGAGATTGGGTCATTGCACTCCAGCCTGGGCAACAGAGTGAGACTCTGTCTCAAAAAAAAAAAAAAAAAAAAAAAAAAATCCGTCCAAGGGGACTCCTAGGCAAAATTAAAACAAGACCCAGCATAATCAGGATAATTTAATATTAATTAGGAGAAAAACTTTAAGTAAGGATGAAGCATCAGGAATCCCTAGACACTGATTTCCGCATGGGAGTGCATGCCCTGCAGTGACAGCCCTGTTCCCTCACACCCCCTTGGCCATGAGGACCCCGCTCCAGGCCCCGGGGCTCCCCTCCTTCCACTTCCATCTAAAGATGCTGCTGGCCAGAGACCTCCCCAGGTGCCCATCGGAGGGTGCATTGGTCCCACCAGCTGTGAGGGGAGGTCCTGTGGGCACCCTAGACTCAGTAACTGAGGACAGGTCCTGTGGGCACCCGGACGCAGTAACTCCGAGTATGTTCCCATCTGGTGTTTAGGAATACACCAGCATCTGAGAAGCCAAGCCTGACACAGTGCGCTGGAGGCCCCACCGCCCTCGGGGCTGGCTCACCATCCACCTGTCATTCCTGAGCACACTGGGCAAGGTCAGAAGTGACCAAGGCTGAATTGGGCATTAAAGCAAGTTGGCTTTTGGTGACTGTTCCTGCACTGCAGACAAGCCCACAGCCCTCCCGGGAGCTGGGCGCCTGGCCTGGTGCCTGAGAGGCTACAGTGCAGCTGAGCAGAAGTCCAAGCAAAGCCCCGATCGCCCATCTTTGGGGAGGGGAGGCACAGAGGCTCAGGGGAGGTGTTGCAGCGCCCAGCCGGGCCACCTGACCGGCTCACCTGCTGAGACCCAGGGGCCATGGCCTGTCCGGCCACCACCGCCTGCCTTGTCAAGCTGACTGTGGACTGCCACGGGCCTTGACTGCCACACCGGCCTCGTGGATCCCGGGCCCCGAGCCTGAGGCACCTCCTGACGGCCTCGTGGATCCCGGGCCCCGAGCCTGAGGCACCTCCTGACTTCCTGCAATGCTCCCTCCGTTCCACACCCATGCCGAAGTGCCTCAAACACCAATTCCCTCCTCAGCTCCTCTGGTGGCTTCACGGACCTTCCTTAGCTTGCCTGGGATCAGACGCTGGCCTGCGCTGGGGCCAGGGCCCTGCCACCATGGCCGAGGGTGCCGCTGTCCTTGCCCGCAGAGCTGAGCACCGGCAGAGGGCACCTGGTCCTGGCTTTCAGGACAGGGTGAGTGGAGACAGAAGCGCGGTGGACGTGGCAGTGAGTTGCCCAAGCAGAGCCAGGCTCGGCGGCAGATGGCACGGCCGAGGTTTCCAGCACGGTTGTGATCCTTGCCCATCATTCGGCCTTCCCGTCACTCACGTGGCACCATTTCCTGGCGTCAACAGTGTGAACTGGGGACCCCAGCCTCGGGCTGCCCTGGGTGCCTGCCTCATTTGCTGAGATGGACCAGAGCCAAGGACAATGACACAGGTGTTGTGAGTCCTGTGGAGGGGTCTGATGAAGGTCTTCACAAGCCTGTCCAGTCTGCACGCAAGGGTCTGGCATGCCCACCAGGTCATGGCTGCCGGGCTCCCTCAGAAACATCAGGGGCAGGCAGAGGCCGAGGAGCCGCCGGCTTGCCCACAGGCCCATTCCTGCAGACCTGAGGGGTGCCAGCCTGGCCGCCGGCCCCGTCACACCAGCTGCTCCAGCCAGCTGCCACATGACCCATGCCTTCACCCTCCTGGCCTCAGGCTGCACAAGGCACCCAGCACCCTCGGCTTGAGTGAAAGCTCAGCCTTGGAGCCACCCCTCCTGCCTTGAGAACAAAGGGAACTGGAGGGGGCATGGGGGACTCTCTGCCCGCTACTGGGCTCTCTACACTGCGAAAAGAAACCAGCGGCCTCAGTCCCTGTGGGGGCAGAGGCAGCATTCGCCCTGAACTGTAAGATGAGGGGAACAAAGCTGGAGACCCCGATGTTCCCAAGGCCCCAGCTGCTGGGTGGGTGGGGACAGCGCTGGGGAATGTCAGCACAGGCAGGTGGGGGAGCTTGGGAGACTCTGGGCCAGACAAGGGCTCCCCTGTCCCCCAGACAGAATCAGGGTCCGCTGGGCAGTCCCTAGCCAATAGCAGGGACCCCACACTCCCCATCTTTGCCCACTCACAGCCGGAGCCCCACTGCCTCAAGGATGGTGCTGGGCTGGATGGTGGAGCTGGAGGGCAGGGCCTGGCCTCGTCCCAGGGGACCGCCTCAGAGAGGGGCTGAGGGTCACTCGGTGTCCACGTCTGATCCCCAGTTCTCTGAAGTTCGCCTGTACTCGATGTTCCTTCTGAAGCTTTCATCAGTTCCCTGTTCCAACTGACGTCCCAGCATGAAATGCTCTGCGCTCCCCTGGCCAGTCAGGCAGCGTCTGATGGTAGCAAAGTGTGACTGAAGTAACCCTGTCCCTGCTACGCAGGAGCTATTGAAACGAACGCTTTAATCTCAACCGGAACGTGTTGCCAACCAACAAGGCAAAAACATAAACAACTTTGTCCGTTGAAGCGCATAATACTCACTTGATTCCCACGCTGGGGCTAAGGTATTTATAATTGAGTTGCAGCTTAATCAACCAAGTGTGTCCTCTCCGGAGGAAGGGACGGCCCTTCACGGTTCGGGAGGAAAGGCGGTTTCTCTTAAGTGTCCTTCCAGCCTCCCAGAAATCTGGGGTAAGAGGCATCTCTGCTGAACCCAGCAAAGTGAGTGAGCACTTTCTCAGCAAACGCAGCATCTGTGAGGTCCGTTCTGAACAAGTGTTGGTGTTTTACTGTCAAGGTTTTGCAAACTGCCTGTCAAGCACCAAGGTGTGAGGTGGGAATGACACCCTGTGGGGGGGTCATTGTCTAGGGGTTCTGCACTTAGAAACCAAGGCTCCCCAAGTTGGCTGTGAGCCAGGCACTGTGAGCCTCCTGCCCAACACCCCACCCTTTTTTGGAGGAGGATGTGCCCACCTTGGCCCCACCTTCCTCTTCCAGCTGTGGCAACAAAATGGAAACTTCTGTGAGAGTCCACAAAGACTGCCACTAAGTAGATGAAGGGGTTGCCCCTAAGCTCCTCTCTTTTTCATTCCCTGACTGTGGATGCAATGCTGAAGCAGCAGTAGCCACTTTGAGACTGTGAGAAGCAGCTGAGCATGAAAGCTCTGCTGAGAACGAAAGTGGCACTGGGGGCAACACTGAGCAGCTGGGCCCTCCTGACTCATCATGACCCCCAATCCAAGCTCCTCTCCCTCTGATTGTTACTTGCAACCCAAAGAATCTTCCCCATGTGGAATTCAAGAGCTTCCCTTCCTGATCTGCTGCTTTCCCTGCAGCTCAGCCCAGCCTGCAGCTCCACCAACCTCTCAGGTCCAGCTCAACCCCAGCCTGCAGCTCCACCGTCCTCCCAGACCCAGAGAGCCCAGCCTGCAGCTCCATCATCGTCCCAGACCCAGAGAGCCCAGCCTGCAGCTCCACCGTCCTCCCAGACCCAGCTCAGCCCAGCCTGTAGCTCCACTGTCCTCCCAGGCAGAGAGCCTGGCCTTGCCTGGTCAGTTACCCGGTGGGGCAGGAAGTGGCAGAATCTCCCACTGCCTCAACTGGCAACCTGTGGCATTTGTGAAGTCTGTTCACAATAAAAGAGAGGGCTGAGGTCAAATTGGGCAAGAAGAGAGAGACAGGAGAGCCTGAGGGACCTCTGTTGGGGACAGGACGGACACCCAGCCTTGCCCTTGGTGTAAGTCCCGGAGTGGACACTGGGGGTCAGGCAGGACTACTCAGATCCCAGCTGCCTGAATGGCCCTGCCGGAAGTCCCTGATGGTGAGTGCTCAGCCCCACTTTGGTGCTGGGAAGGAGGAAGGAGGAAGGAGGTGCCCCCTCCATCCCTGTGGAGGACTAGGGAGATGCTGGTGCTGGCTGCAGCATGGCTGAGGGCATCCATGGCCTGGACACCTGGTTCTGGTAGCCTCTGCTCACAGAGGGAGATTCTTCCCGAACTGCGCCCCTCACCAGCCTTGGTGACACTGTCCGCTGTCACCAAGCCACCAGAGTCACTGGACCTGCCCACTAGACCTCACCACGTGGCAGAGCTGAGTGTGGGCAAATCCTGTCTTGGGCTCCGTTGCTGGGGCGGTCAGAGGCTCTCCTGAGTGTGTCCCGCCACCCCACCCTGCACCCCAGCCTCCACACACGCAGCCTCCAAGCCCTCTCCCACCTGAAGCCCCTGCCCGCCGACCCCGCACACTCCCGAGGACTGAGCATGTTTAAACAGGGTGTGTCGCTTCAAGGCGGAAGGACGGGAGGACCCTGGCGACAGCCGCTTCTGCCGAATTTAGTCCCACAAGGGTCTGTAGTGATGATAGCACCCCCACCACCACATTCCTCTGCTCTGCGACAGCGCTCCCAGGCCGTTTGCAACTTTTTGGACTGAGGAAACCAGTTTCTTTAAATTACTCGGAGGACCCTGGATCCCGGACCCATGTCTTGTGTCAGGGCCTGGCCCCAGCTCAAGGCCACTTCTGCAGAGGAGCCTCCTGCTCCCCCGTGAGCAGCCACCCCAGCAGCCGCTGAGCTTCCTGCCCTCGGTGGTCCCAGCAGGGGCCCCTCCTTGAGACCCAGGGTTGGGGCAGATGAGCGGGCCCTGGGCCACCCACTCCTCAGCAAGACTCACACCTGGGGCCCGGCCCACCAAGGCAGCCTCGAGTCACCATGATGTAACCAGGCCGCCTCTCAGTGAGGCCCGCCGCTGCCCAGAGGTTCCCACAGGTCCTCACCGCTTCCTCCTCTCTGCTGTGCCCTCTGACAGGAGCATGTGGCGTGCGGCTGCGTTCCTGGCCCCGACTCCACTTCTCAGTCCATTTCCTTTTTTTTTTTTTTTTGAGATAGAGTCTTGCTCTGTCACCCACGCTGGAGTGCATTGGCATGATCTCCACTCACTGCAACCTCCACCTCGAAGGTTCAAGCCATTCTTGGGCCTGAGCCACCCAAGTACCTGGGATTACAGGCGCACACCACCACGTCCAACCAATTTTTGTATCTTTAGTAGAGACGGGGTTTCACCATGTTGGCCAGGCTGGTCTTGAACTCCTGACCTCAGGGGACCCACCTGCCTCAGCCTCCCAAAGTGCTGGGATTACAGGTGTGAGCCACCGCGCCAGCATTCAGATCATTTCCAATGCATCTCTCTCCCCACTGGCTCTCCCTCTGTCGCTGTCTCTCTTCTGTCTCTGATTCTCTGTCTCTCTCTCTCCCTCTGTCTCTCCCCCATCCCTTCCTCTCCCTCTGTCATTGTCTCTATCTCTCTGTCTCTGCCTCTGTCTCTCTCTCTGCCTCAATCTCTCCCTCTGCTCCTCTCTGCCCTCTTCCTTTGTCTCTGTCTCTCTCTCTGTCTCTCCCCCTGTCCCCATCTCTCCCTGTCTCTCCCCGTCTCCCTCTGTCCCTGTCTCTCTCTCTGTGTCCCTCTGTCTCTATCTCTCCTTCTGTCTCTGTCTCCCTCTGTCTCTCCCTCTGTCTCTGTCTCTCCCTCTGTCTCTCCCTCTGTCTCTGTCTCCCTCTGTCTCTCCCTCTGTCCCTGTCTCTCCCTCTGCCTCTGTCTCCCTCTGTCTCTGTCTCTCCCTCTGTCTCTGTCTCCCTCTGTCTCTGTCTCTCCCTGTCTCTGTCTCTCCCTCTGTCTCTGTCTCCCTCTGTATCTGTCTCCCTCTGTCTCTGTCTCTCCCTCTGTCTCTGTCTCCCTCTGTCTCTATCTCTCCCTCTATCTCTGTCTCCCTCTGTCTCTGTCTCTCCCTCTGTCTCTCCCTGTCTCTGTCTCTCCCTCTGTCTCTGTCTCCCTCTGTCTCTCCCTCTGTCCCTGTCTCTCCCTCTGTCTCTCCCTCTGTCTCTATCTCCCTCTCTGTCTCTGTCTCCCTCTGTCTCTGTCTCTCCCTCTGTCTCTCCCTGTCTCTGTCTCTCCCTCTGTCTCTTCCTGTCTCTGTCTCTCCCTCTGTCCCTGTCTCTCCCTCTGTCTCTGTCTCCCCCTCTGTCTCTGTCTCCCTCTGTCTCTGTCTCTCTCTCTGTCTCTCCCTGTCTCTGTCTCTCCCTGTCTCTGTCTCTCCCTCTGTCTCTGTCTCCCTCTGTCTCTATCTCTCCCTCTGTCTCTGTCTCCCTCTGTCTCTGTCTCCCCCTCTGTCTCTGTCTCCCGCTCTGCTCTGTCTTTCCCTTTGCCCTGTCTCTGACATGCCTTCTCTGTTTCCACCTGTCTATCCCTGTGCGTGCTGAATGTTTTGTGTCTTTTTCTCCATCTCTGTTCATTTTATTTCTCCAGCTCCCCCTCCTTGACCCTGTTTCTGGGTTCCCCTCTCTGAACAGCTTGGGTGCCTCCTGCTCCCTCGCCTGCTGGCTTCTTTGTGTCCGGGGCTTGGTCTGTCTCTCAGTACTTTTCTTGGGGTCTCTGCCAAGCTCTCTCCTGCTGTCTGGGCACCCCCCCATTTTCCATCTGTCTTGCTCTCTCACTCACACTCATCCCGAGACACCAACAATGGGGCTCGCCGGGTGGGGACAGAGGCAGAAAACAAGGTCTTGCCTGGAAGCCCTCACAGCCCCTGCCCAGCAGCGCTGGCTCCGAACCTCTGCAAAGTCAACACGGGGTGCCCCGGGCAGGGCTCAGTGTGGTGCCCCGGGGGTCCGCCGGCTGCCCTCTCTCGGCTCCACCACGCTAAGCGACACCCGCCCGGTTGCTGCTGCAGGAGAAACTTTGCGCTGATGTGAAACGGAAAGGGAATTCGGGCTGGCAATTACCCAGCTAATTTCAGCCATGTAGACAGCCAAATCAGGTCCTTCAGGTTTCCTACAAGCCCACCTCAGAGTTTGAATTAGCCACCTAATTAATTATCTGTAACAGCCTGGGACTCCCCGGGTGGAGCTCGCCCTTCTTGGGGCAGATGCTGGCTTGTCCCTGAATCACGTCCCGGTGACGCAATCATTATAATTAGACTCAACCTGCAGCTTACCCTTGACCACGAAGGCTCAGGGATGTGGCCCCGGGCCAGGCTCAACATCTTTTCATTTAATTTGTGTTGAGTGGATGCACAGCCACCCTACAGAGTTGGCCACACACTCAGCTCCTGTCCTGGGGGAGGCGGCGCCTGCCCCTCTGTCCACCTGTGTCCCTGGCCCCTCCAACCTGCAGAGATGCTCCCAGGAGGCCTGACTCACACCAAGGTGTGAATGGCACCAGCTCAGGATGCTCCCCTCTGGAGCCCCCCAAGGAAGACGTCTGTAACGGCAGAATCAGGCGCCAACCACAGGTTATCCCCGAGGGAGCTCTGGGCACTGCTGCTGGGGGAACACAGGATGAACGGCTCTGAGCTAAACCCCCTCATCCTGGACAGCCCCTGAGCTGACCCAACAGCTCTGCTGGGACATGTCTGCACCAGCACAGCCCAGGCCCTGCCCACCTCCTAGACTAGGGATTCAGCCACTGTCCTTGGCATGGCCTCTGGCCACCATGACAGCCTTGAGCCAAGTAGGGATGGGGTTCCTTTCAAAGCGCAGACAGCAGGTTGGAAGAGGGCCTGCCCCCACCCCAGCACACACAAAAGAGGCTGCATGTCCCATCCGGGAGTTGGTCGGGACATGCAGGTTTTTCAGGTCTCTTCCTTTGCTCTTGTAACCAGTGAGCTCTGGCTCTGCGAGGATGGCACTGCCTCACGCAGGTGGAACCCACAGGGTCCTCGACGGATGCACAGGCCAGCTCTGTCCCCATACCTGTCCCTGAGGCAGTGGCCTGCATCCTGCTCTCCCAGGCCGGGCTCTCCTCACCTGGAAGGATCCCTCTTGGGGGCTGCCTGGCCCGGCCAGTTAGAACTGTCCCTGCAAAATCTACACCAGGGTGTCCACCCTCCCCCAGCACGTGCACCAGCGAGGTCCATGGGCTCTGCCCTGACCAAAGCAGGGGCAGAGTGAGCTCACAGGGCAGCCCCTGTCCCACCAGCACACCCCCACCCCTGTGCTGGCTCTGGGCCTCAGAAAGGGCTGGGCTGGGGGGCCGCTGGCTACGGCCCTAGCTCCCTGCCCTAAGGCTCCAGTGGAGGGCTGCGCTGTGGAGGGCTATGCAGGTGGCTGCACGGGTGGCTGCAGGGCGCTGCTGCGGTGGGCCAGATAAGGAGCAGCTGGTGTGGTGGTCTCTCCATGTCTGCCTGTCCCAGCACCTGGCCCCGCAACCCACCCCACCACCCCTTCCTACCTCCCAGGGCCTGCTTCATCACGAACTCCATGACGACTGCTCTGATTCCACAGCGGCTCCTCCAAGGGTCGGAACTCACATGCACGTGTGGCCGGGAGTGAGTGTCCTTCCTGGGAGAGAGTGAAGTGGTCACAGGTCACCTGGAGCAGGCCCCTGCCTGGCCTTCCCCAGAGACCATCATTCCTTACCCCCAATACCTTGTGGGTTGGAACCTCCCCCACCAGGAGCAGCTGCCTGGGTCTGTTCCTGAGGGGACTTCTGTACCCACACCCAAACCAGACCTCAGACCACCTGCAAAGTGGTCTCCCCCGCCCCTGGGGTGTCTGAAGCCCCTGTGGGGAGGGCTGCTGACAGCTGAGGGGGCATCACTCAGAGGCGCCTGGCAGGAGGCTGCGGGAGCAGGGGCGGGGCCCAGGGGGCGTTTGAAGGTGACTGCTCCGCTCTGCAGCTAGGTCTGGAGCTGCGCCTCCCTGGTGGTCCCAAGCCCAAGGCTGAGGAGAAGGGTTGGGGGTGGGTCTTTGAGCGGGTGCCCTTCAGGGCAGGCTCCTGTGGCTTCTGACTATCCCTGAGGCACTGCGGTCAGCGCGCCCCCCGCAATGGCCCACGGTAGAAGAAAGGATCGGGGTAGGGGAGAAACTTCAGAGGTTCGGTCGTCAGGGAGCACATGGGAATAGGGACAGAACCCCCCTGCCCCGAAAGCGCAGGGGATGGGGGCTCTGGTCCCCTCTTGGGAAGCTGCTTTCTGAAATCACAGCAGCCGCAGTGAGCCGCTCGCATTTGTGGGGTCTCTCTTATCAGGGAAACCCCGGTCCCTAGAGCGCACTGTTTTGACGGTTCGCCCCCGTCCTCCGCAGATGAAGGGGACTCGAGCGGGGACTAGAGGGCGGCGGGCAGGGAGCGGCCCCGGAGCCTTTGCCGCAGCGCCGAGTCTCCTCCAAACTTCTCCCTGGCTCCCGCGGCGCGGGGAAGGAGGGCACCTCAGGGATCTGCGCACCACAGGGACCCGCACCCCGCAGGGACCTGCACACCCGCCGCGTCTGGGCTCCCGCAGCCGCCGCACCCGCATCCTTCGGTTTTACGAGCGGGAGAGCGGCCCTCAGGCGGGAACGCGCCAGAAGAGGAAAGAAAGAGGGCGAGGGAGGAGAGGGGGAGCCTCGGAGACAGGAAGGAGCGAGAAGGAGGCCGCGCGCCGGCCGGGACCGCGGGGGCCGCTTCAGTACCGCGGCGGTGGACAGCGCCCGCCCCGGACCCCGCGCGCGCAGAGCCTGGGAGAGAAGCGGGGGCCGGGGGGAGAAGCGGAGGTCGGGAGGAGAAGCCGGGGTCCGGGGGAGAAGGCTGGGCCGCGGGGAGAAGCCGGGGCCGGGGGGAGAAGCGGAGGTCGGGAGGAGAAGCCGGGGTCCGCGGAAGAAGCCTGGGCCGAGGGGAGAAGCCAGGGCCGCGGGGAGAAGCCGGGGCCGCGGGGAGAAGCCGGGGCTGGGCGAGGGGAGAAGCGGGGGCCGCGGGAAGAAGCCGGGGCTGCGGGGAGAGACCCGGGAGCGGAGGCGGGGCGGGCGCAGGGCGCGGTTACCTTCCCGGGTCGCGCGCGGGCGGTCAGCGGCGGGGCGCGCTCGGGCCGGCCGAGTCCATGTGGCGCCCGGCGAGCTGCGGCGGCGGCTGAAGGGCACCGCGAGGAGGGCGCGTCACTCGGAGGCGCTCCCCGCCCCCCGCCCCCCGCCCGCGTCCGAGCGTGACGAGCAGGCGGAGGAGCCCGAGGGGCGGGGAAGGGGGTGGATCCGAGTGACGCGCCCCGGGCTCCCTCCCGCCGGCCCGGCGCTGCCCCAGCCTGAGCCCGCGCCCCCCGTCCGCCCGACCTGCGCGCCCCCAGCCCGGCGCCCCCCCAGCCGCCCCCCAAGCGACGGCGCGGGCCTGCTCCCTGCATGGTCCCCGCATGCCAACCCCTCAGGCGGAGACGGCCCTCGAGCTGAGGGGTTAGGGGTCGGGGGAACGGGTGAGGGGTCGCTGCCCCCGTTCTTTGGGGACCGTGCCCCAGAGCGCTGCCCGCCGCGCCGACCCCCTCCGCATCGCAGGGCGGGAAAAGGGCGCCCCCAGACCCCTCAAAACCCATTCGCGCCCCTCGCAGTGAGAGACCCGAGGGCTGGGCCGGGCTGATTTTCAGGGTAATGGGGTCGCCGACGAAGCCACTCTGTTTTCTTTTAGCGGAACAGAGGCCGGAGACCCCAAAGTCCCCGAGAACAGCGGGAGAAGCCGGGCGGGGCGGGGGCGCCCGAGGTCACTGCAGGCGGGCGGGTGGGGGTTCCCGAGGAGGGCGGGGGGCGAGTGGGGGTCCCGGGGCTGGCGGGCGAGCAGTGGTCTCGGGGCTGGCGGGCGAGCGGGGTTTCCGGGGTCCCCCAGCAGTCCCGTCCCGCGGCCGCCCCCTCCCCCGGCCTCCGGGATTTCCGCTGCGGCTGACGCGGCACTGCGGGAGAGCGGGGTCGCCGCAAGGTCGGCTCTCGGCCGGTCCGCCCTGTGGTCCCTGCGCTTTGTCAGGCGCCAGGTTAGGAAAGGGTCAGGGCGCACGGGGACCCTAAAGCTGCCCTGTGCTCCTGGCCGGGGGTGGCTGCTGCTTGTGGTCGCCGCATTCACTTGTCACTGTCCTCTCGGGCTGCGTCCCCGGACTATGCTGGAGCCGCAGGGATTCGGCCCCTCCCCCGCTCTCTCTGCTCGTGGCTCTGCCTCATCCCCGCCCCTCCCCCCGCCCCGACTTTAGTCTGAGTTCAGGAGGCCTGGACCCCAGCATTGGCCACAGTGCCTCTGCCCTGTCCCCACTCCTCTGCTGATCTGGTAGGGGACCCTCAGCAGAGGAAGGGAGCTGCGGGGGAGAGGGGAGGGTGAAGGCACCAGGCAGAGTCCATGGGCAGCCAGGAGAGTCCGTGGGCCTGGGAGGTTCACAGGTAACCTCCCAGAGGGGGACCTATGCCCTAGGATTGGGGTCTCTCCATCCTCCCAGGCTGGAAGCCATGGGCATCCCTAGTGCCATCCCTTCCTCTCCCCCTGTATCTGAGCCATGTGGGCTCAAAAGGTTGGGCCTAGGGACAGGAGGCAGGAGGCACCCCGGACCCCTTTCTGCCAGTGACTCGTGGGCCCGGTGGCACTTAGGGCCATCTCCACCTCCCCTGGTCTGAGGCCTCAGTCCTCACACACGCCCCGCTGGATGCGCTGTGTAGTGAGCCCAGCCTGGTCTGCTCAGCCTGCCCTTCTAGTGTCCTCAGGATCTGGGAGGGGACAGCAAGGGTGACATGTTTCGGTCCAGGAAGGAGAGGTCACTCCCTTCCCTGGCACTTTCTCCCTCCATCCCTAACTGGGTGGATAACCCCACAGCTGACCCTGACAGTGACCCCAGAAAGGACCCAGGGGTACCCTCTGAACCCAGAGCCAGGCTCATGACTGACCCTGCCACCTCCACAAGCCACATGCAGGGGAGACACCTTTGGGACAGTCTGCACAGGAGGGGCAGGATAGTACATGGAGGTACAGGCTCCTCTGAGCAGAAGGGTCCAGGGTCTGGGCTTCAGCACTGGACTCCTAGGCTGACCGCTCCCTGGTTCTATAACCCAGGCCAGGCTGAGCTCCAAGCACACCTCCAGCCGGTACCCAGAGGACAGAGACCCTCTGCCAGCCCTCACATTCTGACTGGGCTTTTCTCTGCCTCTGCCTCTGTCTTTCTCTGTCACTGTATCTCTCTGTCTCTGTGTCTTTCTGCCTCTCTGTCTCCCTTTGTCTCTTTCTGTCTCTTTGTCACTGTATCTCTGTCTCTGTGTCATTCTGTCTCTTCTTTCTCAGTCACTGTATCTCTCTGTCTCTGTGTCTTTCTGCCTCTCTGTCTCCCTTTGTCTCTTTCTCTTTGTCACTGTATCTCTGTCTCTGTGTCATTCTGTCTGTATCTCTCTTCTTTCTCTGTCACTGTATCTCTGTCTCTGCGTCTTTATGTCTCTGTGTCTCTGTGTCCATCTTATTGTCTTCGCATGTCACTGCTGTTACCTCTCTTACACCAGCCACGCATGAAGCAACGCTTCTCAGCTCTCACACTTGTCTACACCCTAACCTGGGGGAAGGGGCAGCCATAACTTGGAGGGAAGCAGACAAGGTGAGTGACAGCCCCAGGTCAGAGTGACAGGTGCCCTGGGGGAGGGAAAGTGGGCATCTGCCAGAGGACTTGAGGCAGGTGCCAGCTCAGGGTATGTGAGCCGGGCCAGGGCTGCCCGCCCAGCCAGGTGGGAGTCACAGGCTGCTGGCCAGGAGCCACCTAGGCGCCGCTCCAGCGGCAGAGGGAGGCGACACAGCAAATGGCCTCTGCCTAGCCAGCCCCACGGGCCACTTGGAAACACCCAGGCAGGCCCCTCGAGTGCCCAGAGGAGGCCCTGAACCCTGGAGAAGAAGCCCCCAGACCTCCAGCCGGCTGGAAAGGGGCAGGAGCTGCGTGAGGAGGGGCCGGTGGTTTGAAGGGCCAGCTTGGAGAAGTGCTGTGGTCAGCTCGACCAGCCCGGGCTGTGGGCCCTGTGCCAGCTGGTTGGACATGGATGTTGCCCCCAGCTCAGCCAGCTCTCTGCCCCTCAGACACACCATCCCCAGATAGCAGCCCACGTGAGGCCAGGGACCCCAGCAGGGCTGTGTGAGGACCACATGGCATTGGGTTTGAGACCCTGCAAGGGTCACTCCAGACAGCAGGGAAGGAGGCAGCTGCCCTGCTGCAACCTACCAACTCCAGTGTCCCTGGACGCCCCTGCCAAGGCCTCCACCCCACACTGCTCCCATCTGCTGGGTCCCGTCTGCCCGTAGCACCTCCACCTCCTGGGTGCCAGGCATTCTCCCTGCCCTGGGCTGGGAAAGGGGTCCCGGAAGCACTTTCAGGATTTCCTGGAGGTGGCCTTCTGTCCTGGTGTGGGGTGTGGCTAGGGGGCCGGGTCCCCCACGGGCTCAGCAGGAGGGCAGCCCTCTGCCACACCACCTATGTGGAGCCGGCCCACAGAACCCACCTAGAAGCTCCAAACAAACTTAATAGTTCAGTGCACCGAGTAGTTCAGTCTGACTGCTGACACCATCCATGCTGTCATTTTCCTGCTGGATTTTGTTATTATTCCAAAAGTAACAACACATGAAAAGTGTGAGCAGAGCCAGGTGAAAACTCTTGCTGTTCGCCAGAGCTGAGGCAGGACCTGGGCTGAGTGGAGGGCATCCCCTCCACATCCCGGGAAGCTCCCTGGTCCTCCCATGCTGTGGCCTGTTACCCTCCTCCACCAGGTAAGGAAAGTCCAGCATCCCACTCCTGACTGAGGAGAGGCCAGCACAGAGGTACTGCTGCAGCCGGGACTGCTTGTGCCTCAGACCCGGTCCTGGGGTCCTGGGATCTGCGTGGCTGGGTCACACGGCGCCCAGGTCTCATGGTGCCCCAGGGTGCAGGTGGGCCAGCTCTGAGTTGCTCCCTTGTGGCCCAGCAGGGTCCCAGCCGTGCATCAACAGCGCCAGGTCGCAGGGTCAGCAGCATTGACCTCGGGCTGGGGAGAGCCTCCTGTGCTGGGCAGGGCCGGTCCCAGGCTGCCCACCCCCCAGGTCAGGGCCCTCCAGCTTCAGGGGGAGCCACAGGCTCTGGCCCTGCCCTGAGTGTGGAGTATGGATCCGGCAGCCTTCAGCCGGGGACCCTGAGTGACCCAGGGCAACAAAAGAGCCACTCGGGGAGTGGTCTTGGGGTGGAGAAGCCTCCCAGAAGCAGTGGCCACGGAGGAGAGGGGCCTTGCTGTGGCCTGAGGCTGCTCAAGAGACTCTCCCCTCCCAGCCTCAACACTCAGGGCAGGAAGGAGGGGCTTCAGGGGCTCCGAGGCCAGGGTGAGAGACAGGGAGTCCGGGAGATGCAAGGTTGGTGGGGGGGCATGGCTGGCTGGGTGCAGAGCGAAGTGGGTAGTGCTGGAATTTGGGGATGGCCAAGAGATCCTGGGAGCTGCCAGTTACGGGGAGAAGTCCCCTGGAGGACCCTGGGCCAGGCACCTGCACTCCTGGGGCCCAGAAACCCAGACACTCCTTGGGGTCTTGAGTGCTGTGTGATGGGGCCCGAGGGGGCAGACGAGGGGCAGAGGGCAGGGAGAGCTGGGAGAGCCGGGTGGATGCCTGGCTCAGACAGCAAGTGCCCCTCCCCTTCCTCCTTCTCCTCCACTGACACCAGAGTGAGGCCGAATCACGTGGTGGGTATTTTTGGGAGCGTTTCATGCCCAGGAGGCGGGAGGAAAAGTTATTTTGGCTCCCTGGGAGCACAGGACCCCTGCAGCAGCCCTGGTGCTCACTCAGGGAAAGGGCGTACGCGGCTCAACCAGGCTGTGGCCATCTCTGTGTCCCCCAGGGCTTGACCTCCTGGCATCGGACTTTTTGACCATGGGTGTGGTGGTGGGCACGGCGGTGGAAGTGAGTTCCTGGAGGGCAGAGTAGGGGGGTGGGCTCTTAGGGCCGGGTGGGCAGGGGAAGGAGCAGGATGGCCACATCCCTGCCCCCACTGCTCCTGGTCTCATGAGGCCGCCCTCGGAAGAGTGGAAGGATTGAAGAGCTCCCCCTCCACCGGCTCCCCCTTGCCCACATGATGCCCAGCAAGGACCCCTAGGGGTCCCAGGCACCAGCCCTCAAGCCCTCTTGTTGCAGGTTGGTGCTGACTGTGGACGTGGCAGCGCCCTCTGCCCCGAGCCTGCTTCTTGCTCAGCTAAGTTCGGGAGCCTTTTCCTTGTCAGGGTCTTGACACTCAATGTCAGTCCCCTGATCCCTGTGGACCTCAGGATCTCTTTGGGGGACAGGAAGGGATGACCTTTCCCTTGAACCTCTGACCCCTGGGTTCAAGTGATTCTCCTGCCTCAGCCTCCTGAGTAGCTGGGATTACAGGTACCCACCACCATACCTAGCTAATTTTTTGTATTTTTGGTAGAGACGGGGTTTCACCATGTTGGCCAGGGTGGTCTTGAACTTCTGACTTCAGGTGATCTGCCTGCCTCGGCCTCCCAAGGTGCTGGGATTACAGGTGTGAGCCACTGCGCCTGGCCTGCTATGAGTTTTTTTTTGTTTTGTTTTCTGTTGCTATAATGGAAGACTAGAGGCGGGGTAATTTGTAAAGAAAAGAGGTTAATTTGGCTCACAATTTTGGCAGCTGGGAAGTTCAAGATTGGGTAGCTGAAGGCCTCAGGCCGCTTCCACTCTTGGCGGAAAGCAGAGGGGGAGCCGGCCTGTGCACAGATCACATGGCGGGGGGGTGGTGGGGAAGATGGGGAAGACTTTTTAACAGCCTGCTTACACTCAACCCCTCAGGAAGGCAGGAGTCTGTTCATGAGGGATCTGCCCCCAGGACCCAGACACCTCCGGCTATGCCCCACTTCCTAATACTACCGCAGTGGGAATCAAATTTCGACATCAGTTTTGGTGAGGACAAACCACATCCAAAGTACAGCAGTTTCCACCACAAATAGTTCAATTTCGTGAAATGCTTTATCTGCATCTATTGGGATAACCTTATGAGTTTCCTCCTTTATTCTCTTAATGTGGTGAATTACACTGACTCATTTTATTCAGTGTTTATGTATTTTATTTTGTAGTTTCCAGATAAAACACTATTTCCATTGACTCATTTTTGAACGCTAAGTAGATGTTGCGTTCCTGGGAAACACTCCCCGCCTTCTAGATATTGTTGGATCCAATTTGATTGCATTTTGTTAAAAATGTTTGTGTCTGTCTTCATTCCTGAGAGATACTGGACTGGCCTGTAGGTGTATGTCCTTGTAATGTCTTTGGTTTAGAGACCAGTAGAATGCTGACTTCACAGACTAAGAGGAGAAGTGTGCCTTCCTTCTCCATTCTTCAAATGAGCTTGTATAGATTTGGTATTACGATTTCCTTGAAAGTTGGATAGATTTCAAAGTAAACCTGTGTGGAGATTTTTATCTTTGTTGTTCAAATTCGATTTATTTGATATAGTCCTATTCTGATATTTCAAAATTTCTTTATAAGCCAGTTTTTGTAATTTATGCCTTTCAAAGAATTTGTCCATTTTAGGTAAATTATTAAAATTTTTTGGCATAAAGTTGTTCGTAATATCCCTTATTATCCTTTTAATGTCTGGAAGTGCTGTTGTGATAGCTCCCCTTTTATTCTTAATATTGGTGACGTTTTCTTGAGTAGTCTATTTGGAAATCTATCAGTTTTGGCCAGGAATGGTGGCTCATGCCTGTAATCCCAGCACTTTGGGAGGCCGAGGCGGGTGGGCCACCTGAGGTCAGGAGTTCAAGACCAGCCTGGCCATCATGGTGAAAACCCATCTCTACTAAAAATACAAAAAATTAGCCAGGAGTGTTGGTGGACACCTGGAATCCCAGCTACTTGGAAGGTTGAGGCAGGAGAATCTCTTGAACCTGGGAGGCGGAGGTTGCGGTGAACCGAGATCACACCATTGCTCTCTGGTCTGGGCAACAAGAGTGAAATTCTGTCAAAAAAAAAAAAAAAAAAGTATCAATTTTATCTTTTCAAAAAACAGACTTCGAGTTCATTGATTTTTCTCTATTTTTGTTCTATTGATTTATGCTCTCATCTTTTTTTTTCTACAGCTTACTTTGGGTTTAATTTACTCTTACTGTTTGGACTTTCTGTCTTCTAATGCAAGCAATTAAACCTATAATTTTTCCCTCTAAGCATTGCTCTATCACAAATTTTGACACATTGATGTTCATTTTATTTATTTATTTATTTATTTATTTTTGAGATGGAGTCTCACTCTGTTGCTCAGGCTGGCGTGCAGTGGCGCAATTTCGACTGACTGCAACCTCTGCCTCCTGGGAGTTCTAGCGATTCTCCTGCCTCAGCCTCCCGAGTCGTTGGGATTACAGTCACCCACCACCACGCCAGGCTAAGTTTTGTATTTCACCATATTGGCCAGGCTGGTCTCAAACTCCTGACCTCAGGTGATCTGCCTGCCTTGGCCTCCCAAAGTGCTGGGATTAAAGGCGTGAGCAGGCCGGGCGCGGTGGCTCAAGCCTGTAATCCCAGCACTTTGGGAGGCGGAGGCGGGTGGATCACGAGGTCAAGAGATCGAGACCATCCTGGTCAACACGGTGAAACCCCGTCTCTACTAAAAATACAAAAAATTAGCCGGGCATGGTGGCGCGTGCCTATAATCCCAGCTACTCAGGAGGCTGAGGCAGGAGAATTGCCTGAACCCAGGAGGCGGAGGTTGCGGTGAGCCGAGATCGCGCCATTGCACTCCAGCCTGGGTAACAAGAGCGAAACTCCGTCCACCCCCCCAAAAAAATAAATAAATAAAAATAAAAAAATAAAGGCGTGAGCCACCGCATCTGGCCAGCTGTTCATTTTCATCAAGTATTTTTAACTCACTTTGTGATTTCTTCTTTGACCCATGGGTTATTTTAGGAGTGTGCTATTTAATTTTCAAATAGCTGGGGGTAGGGGTAGTTCAGATTTCTTTTTCCACAATAGAATTCTAATGTAATTCTATTCTGGTCAGAGAACATACTTTGTATTATTTCACTCTTTTTAAACTTATTGAGATTTGTTTTATGATTCATAGTATGATCTATCTTTGTGAATGTTTCATTAATGATTTCTTCAATATTTTCATGGTATATGCTGTAAATATATATTAGATCAAGTTTGTTAATACAACTTTTTATATCTTTACTGATTTTATGTCACCTTGTTCAGTTATAATTGTGAATTTGCCTCTTTCTCCTTTTGTCAGTTTTTGCTTTACGTATTTCCAGGTCCTGTTATTGTGGGCATACACATTTGGGTACATTATGTTTTCATTTTTTTTTGAGATGGAATCTTGCTCTGTCTCCCAGGCTGGAGTGCAGTGGTGTGATCTCGGCTCACTGCAACCTCTGCCTCCCGGTTCAAGTGATTCTCCTGCCTCAGCCTCCCCGGTAGTTGGGGCTACAGATGCCCACCACCACACTCAGCTAATTTTTGTATTTTTAGTAGAGATGGGGTTTCACCATGCTGGCCAGGATGGTCTCAATCTCCTGAACTCATGATCCACCTGCCTCGGCCTCCAAAAGTGCTGGGATTACAGGCATGAGCCGACACGCCCGGCCTGGGAACACTATGTTTTCTTAATAATAATACAGGATCCTGTATTATTATGGGCTGCTTCTCTTTTTCTCTGTTAATATTCATTGTTCTGAAGTCTACTTTGTCTGATGTTCATATGGCCACATCAGCTTACTTATAGTTAGTGTTTGTGTGGTGTATTAGTTCCATCTTGTCACATTTAACCCATACACATCTTTATATATAAAGTGGATTTATATACACAGTATATAGCTGAATACTGCCCTTTATTCAGTCTGAAAATGCCTGCCTTTTATTTGGAATTTTTACATTTCAGTTGAATTTATGTAATCCTCCTTGCTATTTGTTTTGTATTTTTCCGTTTATTCTTTGTTCCTTGCTTTTTTTCTTGCCCTGACCTCTTTTGGATTGGTTGACCGTCTTGAAGGAGCCCATGTGTTTTCTCTGTTTCGTTCCTGGCAACGTCCTTCGGTTTCCCCTCACAAGTTCCTCCAGGGTTTGTGATGTGCAGCTCACCTCATCTCCACCAGCCTCTGAGTGACACACAGCTCTGCTCATTAAGAAGCTCGTGACAATTTACTTCCATGGATGCCATACACCCCACCATGCATTGTTATTGTTTTAGCTTTAACAATTATCTTTATTATTTTAAAAATTATTATTATTATTATTATTATTATTTTGAGACGGAGTTTCGCTCATGTTACCCAGGCTGGAGTGCAATGCACGATCTCGACTCACTGCAACCTCCGCCTCCTGGGTTCAGGCAATTCTCCTGCCTCAGCCTCCTGAGTAGCTGGGATTACAGCCATGCGCCACCATGCCCAGCTGATTTTTTGTATTTTTAGTAGAGACGGGGTTTCACCATGTTGACCAGGATGGTTTCACCAGGATGGTTTACCAGGACAACAGGTTTCACCATGTTGTCCACCCGCCTCAGCCTCCCAAAGTGCTGGGATTACAGGCATGAGCCACCACGCCCGGCCTAAAAATTATTTTTATATTTTTTGAGACAAGTCTTGCTCTGTCACCCCAGCTGGACTGCGGGGGAGCAGTCGTGACTCACTGCAGCTTCAAACTCTCTAGTTCCAGCCTCAGCCTTCCCAGTAGCTGGGATCACAGGTGCCGCCACCATGCCCAGCTAACTTTTATTTTGTTTTAGAGATGGAGTCTTGCCATGTTGCCCAGGTTGGTCTCAAACTCCTGAGCTCAAGAGATCCTCCTGCCTCAGCCTCCCAAAGAGTTGGGATTACAGTGAGCCACAGTGATTTTTAACATAGATGTTAAAATGAGTAAAGGGTCTTATTCACACTTCCGGCCCTCTGGGTCCCTCAGGTAGATGGCGTACCCATCTATTATCCTTTCCATTCCCCGTGGACTGTTCAGCTCCCAGGCTTCCTGCCTGACTTTGTAGAGTTTCACATCCTGCATCCTAGTACTTAGCAGCACAGGGGAGGCCGAGGAAGATTTCCAAGGCTCCTTCTCCCCAGAGTTCCCTCCTGGCTGGGCTTTGCCTCGGGACCCCTGAACTCTGACCTCCTTTTGCTCCCCTCAGGGCCACTGTCCCATGCCATAGTGGCCCTAGCAGCAAGCCAGGAGCGTGTGGCTCCCTCTTCCTAGGGCCCCTGATCTATGCTGCATGTTCCTCAATGTCCAAAAACAATTGTTTTGGCCAAGCGCGATGGCTCATGCCTGTGATCCCAGCATTTTGGGAGGCCTAGGTGAGCAGATCACTTGAGATCAGAAATTCCAGACCAGCCTGGCCACCATGGTAGAACCCCATCGCTACTAAATAGACAAAAGTTAGCTGGGCATGGTGGTGGGTGCCTGTAGTCCCAGCTACTTGGGAGGCTAAGGCAGGAGAATCACTTGAGCCCAGGAGGCAGATGTTGCAGTGAGCCAAGCTTGCACCACTGCACTCCAGCCTTGGAGACAGAGCAAGAATCTGTCTCAAAAAAACAAAAACAAAAACAAAACTGTTTTGTGCATTTTTGTTTAGATTTTTAGTCTGGCCCCTGTCACTCCATCAAGGCTGCAAGTGAAGTCTTGACTGTAGCTTTGTTTTTACACCCAGCAAGCATGGGCAATGTCCTCTTGGTTGTGATGTGAGGGCCCGTGGGGACTGCTGTCCATGCCTCATGATCCTGGTGTTTCAGCATCAAGCAGAGCAGGTGGTGGTGCCAGGTCCCCAGGCACCTTCCCGGAGCAAAGTCTGAAGTGAGGCCAGTGGGACCTCTGGCCTGAGGTGTGGTTTCCTGGGCTGGGGGCTGGCAAAGCCATGGCAGGAACCACAGCCACCACTCTGCTTGACCCAGGAAAGAGGAATCTGGGCATAGTCAGGGTCTCTGGCTACACAGCTGTACCAGTCCATTCTCACACTGCTATAAACAAATACCTGAGACTGGGTCATTTATAAAGGAAATTTAATTGACTCACAGTTCCCCATGGCTGGGGAGGTCTCAGGAAACTTGCAATCATGGTGGAAGGGGAAGCAGGCACCTCCTCACAAAGCAGCAGAAGAGAGAGTGCACAGAGATGGTAGAGCCCCACTCCTCACAAAGCAGCAGAAAGAGAGTGCACAGAGATGGTAGAGCCCTACACTTATCAAACAGGCAGATCTCGTGAGAACTCACTCACCAAGGGGAAACTGCCCCCAGGATCCAATCACCTCCCTCCCTCGGCATGTGGAGATTACAATTCGAGATGAGATTTGGGTGGGGACACGGAGCCAACCATCTCAGCAGCTGAGGGGCTGGCAGCAGAGACTTGGAGTTGAGCTTGGGTAAGTGCCAAGGCCAGAATGTAGGGGCCGTGCTGTGTGGACCTGCCTCTTCTGGCCCTTCTCCAGCCATCAGACTGGCCGGAAGCCCCTTACCCTAATCTAAGGCCCATGACATCTAGAGGGTCTGTGGCCTCTTCCACAAAGGGGGTGCCCCAGACCTGAGACCGGCATCCTCAGCTTGCATGTGACTGCCCGGCACACCTGGGGTTGGGGGCAGGTTCCCAAGCCATCTGAAGGGGCCCTGAGTGCTGGTGTGGGCATGGGGGCCCCTCGCTGCCAGCACAGCCTCCCTTTGCCCTTGGGTTGCTGTGATTTTGCTGTAAGCCCCTGGAGGTGGTGAGAGTGAGAACGGACAGCTGCTGAGGCTCCTGCTGAGGTGAGGCCTGGCGGGACACTGAGCAGCTGCAGGCCTCGGTGGGCAAAGCTTTGCAGCAAGCCCTTTTATCTGTTTTTGAGATGGTGTTCTGTTCTTAGCACCCAGGCTGGAGTGCAGTGGTGCAATCTCAGCTCACTGCAACCTCCGCCTCCCGGGTTCAGGCGATTCTCCTGCCTCAGCCCCCCGAGTAGCTGGGATTACAGGCGTGCACCACCACGCACAGCTAGTTTTGCATTCTTGGTAGAGATGGGGTTTCTCCATGTTGGTCAGGCTGGTCTTGAACTTCCGACTTCAGGTAATACGCCCACCTTGGCCTCCAAAAGTGCTGGGATTACAGGTGTGAGCCACCTCGCCCGGCCAGAGCAAGCCTTTTTGGAGAAAGCAGTTTGGGGCAGCCAGACAGTGCTCCTGGAATCTTTGTCCAAACTGACAGAAGGATGATGAAATCGGTGCCCTGACGGGAGGTCCCTACCATGGCACCTGTGGCCAGGGGGTGCTGCCTGATGAGGGCCTGTCATGGGGCTTAGACCTTCAACCCCACCCAGGCCTGTGAGGTGGGCTGGGTGCAGCTGCCTGGGGCTGTGGCTGCAGTGCAGGAGGGGGATGAGCTCCCTGAGGTGAAGGCAGAAGCAGAACTTCAGCCTCAGCTGGCCTCAGCACTCAGTTTTCCTGCAAAAGCAGCTTGGGGACAAAAGCAGCCCTCCCCCAGCTCTGAACCTCGTTCCAGTCACACTGGCCTGCTGCAGTGACTCAGTGCCCCCCCAACTCCTTGCAGCCAAGTCCTCCCACTTGGAGGCCCACAGGGTTAGCGGGGGCCTCATCTTGGGGCAGATGCACACCTCTGGGCTTGGCCCTCCTCAGAGCCCTGAAGCTCCCTGGGGGCACAGGGAGAAGAGGCCCATGGGAGCCCCGGGAGGTGGCCTGAGAGCAGCGGGGCGTCTCGGGGATGGGGTGTGACAGGGCACCTGGAAGGCAGCCTGCTTCACCCACAGGAGCTTACTGTGGAGAGTCTGAGCCCCCGCAGGACAGAAGCGTGGTCTGCACTGGTTTGAGGAACACAGTCTGAGGCATTGGATGCGTGCTTGCCTGAAGCCGGCACATCCTCCCCCGCCCACCCCCGGACGGCCATGGACTAGGCTGGCCTGCCGAGGACTTCACGTTTGCTGGAATTTTACACGAATGAAGTCACTCCCTCCCTCCCTCCTTTTGATCTGGCCCCGTTTACTGAGCTCGCCGCTCTTCTGATGGTGTGGCTTGGATCTGTGTCCCCACCCGAATCTCCTGTGGAATGGTAATCCTCACGTGCCAGGGGAGGAGCCTGCTGGGGGTGACTGGATCCTGGGGCGGACTTCCCCTTGCTGTTCTCAGGACGGTGAGTTCTCACGTCTGCTTGTTGGGAAGGGGCCACGCTTTCCCCTTTCACTTGCTGGCTCTCCCTCCTCCAGCCAGGTAAAATGTGCCTGCCTCCCCTTCGCCTTCTGCCACGATTGTAAGTGTCCTGAGGCCCCCCCAGCCATGTGGAACTGTGAATCCATTAATCCTCTTTTCTTTATAAATCACGCGGTCTCAGATACATGTTTATAGCAGTGTGAGAACGGACTAGCGTACCCAGGGACGCCCTGCAGGGCTGCCACACCAGCAGCTCACCCCACTCCATGCTGAGCAGGACCCTCGGGGTGTGGACACACACAGCTCCTTCATACCCACACGTCCCCGTGGCACGAACACATACAGCTCCTTCATATGCCCACACGACCCCACGGTGTGGACGCACACGGCTCCTTCATACGCACACCTGTGCGTGGACCATGGGTTGTTCCTGAACGTGTCTGCATGGACTTGCCCTTTCCTATCTCATGGGTCAGAATTTCCTATCTCATAGGAGCAGAATTACTAAATTGTGTATGAAATTTCTATTTTGTTTGTTTGTTTGTTTGTTTTTTTTTTTGAGACGGAGTTTCGCTCTTGTTACCCAGGCTGGAGTGCAATGGCGCGATCTCGGCTCACCGCAACCTCCGCCTCCTGGGTTCAGGCAATTCTCCTGCCTCAGCCTCCTGAGTAGCTGGGATTACAGGCACGCACCACCATGCCCAGCTAATTTTTTGTATTTTTAGTAGAGACGGGGTTTCACCATGTTGACCAGGATGGTCTCGATCTCTTGACCTCGTGATCCACCCGCCTCGGCCTCCCACAGTGCTGGGATTACAGGCTTGAGCCATCGCGCCGGCCTTCTATTTTGTTTTTTAAGAATCTACCAAGCTATTTTCCAAAGCGGTTGTGCCATTTTAAGCTCCCACCCAGACTGCGTGAGGGCGAGGGCTTCTCCACATGCGTGGGGACACTTGGCTGGGTGGGTCTTCTTAACTGGCTGCCCTGGTGGGTGTGGCAGCATCTTGCTGTGGTTCCAACTTGCATTTCCTCTAGGACCCGTGATGTGAGCATCACTGCATGGCCATTTGTATCTCCATGAAGTCGACAAGAAGACGCGGCCATGCAAGGCATGCAAGGCGGGCAGTGCCAGGCGCTGTCTCTCTTAGAGCTTCATGTGGCCTGTGCACTATGACCCTGCAAGGATGACCTCATGTCCACGCATGGGACGGAGCACAGCCACAGGCTTGGTGAACACGGGCAGGGCTTCCGCGTGCGGGACGGAGCCTCGGTGACCCGGGCAGGGCTCAGGCCAGCGGCCGGCTGGGCAGATGGTGCATCCTGGACCTTTCAGGCGTGGGTGTCTGGACAGCGCCGCCTGCGACCTCTTGCGGCCACATCTGCGTGCGTGTTCGGCTTCTACGCGCCCCTGCACGTGTGTGTCCATGCCGAGCTGAGTGGTGGGCAGAGAAATCCTGGTGCAGTGTGGCCAGGAGCAGGCCATAGGCTCCCTTTGGAGCCGGGTCAGACTGGGTGGGGTTTTCCCTGTCCTGCCACCCAGACCCCACCGTCCTGGCCTCCGTTCTGTGCACTGCATCTCAGCCTAGCCTGGACCGGCCATATGCTGCCCGCCACACCCTCCTCCGTCCACCACAGTCTTGGCCCAGCCTGGACCAGCCACGCTCTGTCCTCCACACACCACAGGAGTCTCAGGCCCCTTATGGAGGAAGGGTATGGGGCTGGCCAGAGGGAGGTGCACTCAGGTGTCCAGGCGGGGTGGCTGGGTTTGCCCCGGGCCACGGGAGGTTGGTGGGGAGAAGGGACCTCCCAGCTTTCAGAGTTAAGTCTGGGGCAAGGAAGGGGCGGGGCTAGGGGATCCGTTTGTAGCTTGGGTCTCCTTGGGGAGAGGGCTGGGCGGCTGCAGGGGCAGAGGAGGCTGCACAGCGCAGGGCTGAGGCTGGAGAGCCTGGAAGGAATGCAGCCTGAACCGCCCCAGAGCAGGGGCGTCTGCGTCAGGTGGCCAGGCCTGAAGCCGGAATCCAGAATGACTTTGATGTGAAAACCTCAGCACCTATTTAGCTCCTCATTACTTTTTAAAAGAGCTAAAAATAGCGGCGGGTGCATAGCAAATGTGAAGACGTTATTCTCTAAAAACAGGAAGAGCCTGGCGGTGATGAGTTCAGGGTGGGGTGGGGGCTCACCATGGTCACCTTCTCCTTCCAGGGGCCCCTGGTCCTCCACCAGCCTGACAGCCGATGCCACCTCAGCCCTGTGGGGATGGCACAGGGGCAGTGTGGAGCCCACCCTTGCTCCCAGGCCCAGGGCCCACGAGTAGGGACCGAGTGGAGAGGAGAGGAAGGTCCCAGGGCTGAGGGCAGGGGCTGAGTGGAGAGGAGAGGGGTTATCCTGGGGCTTTGGGGGCCAAGTGGAGAGGAGAGGGGATTCTGGGGGCTGCAGGGGCTGAGTGAAGAGGAGACGGGATCCCGGGGCTATGGGGGGGTCTGAGCAGCTCTTCAGGGAACCATTGAGCCCAGCCAGGGCGAGGCCAAAGGTGGGGGCTCCAGGCAGGGGCAGTGGAAACCCCGGGTGTCAGAGAGACCCTGCCTGTCTCTCAGGACTGCTGACCCCGGTGTGAGCTGCTGTCAGCAGTGTCGTCAGTCTTGGCCTGGGAGCTGCTGCACGCTGTCCTCTGGCCCCTCTGGGGCTTCTGAGGGCAAGTGAGGCTCCCACGAAACCCCCACATCCTTTGCTCCCAGGACCACTCCCATGCCCTGCTGTGCTGATGTCTTGGGCATCCCCAAGGGTGGGGGGATAGGCCTGGCCTCAGGGAAGCAGCAGAGTGGCCTGGCTTCCTTCAGCTGTGTGGGCCCCACTTCCTCCAATGCAAACCCTCAGGGGCTGGAGGTGCCTTGGAGGTGGCGGCTCCCAGGCTGCCCCACCCTGTGTGTGAGTGCGGGCTAGTGTGTCCTGTTTGCGTGCAGCTGGGAGGGGGCTCCTCCCCTCTGACCCCATGGACTCCCCTCCCCAGCCCTGCAGTCCGGCCCCTCCCACCCCCCACTCCCCACCTGTGCCGAGGCGGCCATGGCCCCGAGGGCATCTGGTCCACCCAGCCCCCCACACTGTGTGCCCTTGCTGCCTCCCTAGCTCGGTCAGGCCAGCCCAGCCTCCCAGGAGCACCACCTGTGCCCCACGGCTGTCCTGGCTGCTTCCGTCTCTGCCTCTCAGCTGCCCGGCTAGAGCCCCCCATGTGTACCCTTCTCCAGAGGGGCCCATCCGACCTCTGCCAACCTGACGCTGGTTCTTGTGTCCAACAACAGCCCCTCTCCCAACAGGCTGCGGCCCTGTGGCATGTGTCCGCACCAGGGGGTACTGCAGAGGCCCCAGGCCTTCAGCACAGGGAGAGCCTGCAGCCTGGGACACCCCCAGCAGAGGGCGGAGGATCTGAGCTTGAACTCACAGCTCCCAGGACACCGTCTGGGCAAACCTTCATTCCAGGACACTTGCTGCTGGGATTCCTGACAGCACCGTTCTCAGCACTTGGCTCTGCAAGTGCACACCTGTGTTCCTTCGACCACTGGGCTGGTACCAAGCCCCGCCCCCACCCCACACCCACGCCCCGCTGTCCTGAAGACCAGTCAGGACCCACCTCCCATGGGGCAAGAAGGGCCTGGCACCCAGAGGCTCCCAGACAAGCATGGCCCTGAGGCCCGGGCCCGGCAGGGGAGAGGCCAGCTGGTGGGGTGGCCTTGGGGCCCCCGGACAGACCCTGCTGATAGGCCCCCAGGAAGCGTGGAAAGCTTGTCGTCAACCTGGCAATGCCATGCAGGGCGGAGGCTCCTCCAAGTTCTGAGGCCCCGGGATGCCCCTCTGCCTCTGAGCCTGAGCAGTAGGGCACGTCTAAGCAAGGACTTAAAGACATCTCAATTTTTTTTTTTAATTTTCTGAATAACAAAATCCTCCAAACTTCCCCACTGAGCCCGGACACAGGAACCCAGGGTAGCCAGGTGGGCTCGGGGGCTGGGGTCCCCTGGAAACCTGGGGCTCGGTTTCCCTACAGCCCAGCCCTACGTGGCAGCTCTGGCCTCCGCTGCAAGGCGTGCACCCCTCTCCCTCCCTCCCACCTCGCAGCGGCCCTAAGTCCAAGCCGCCGGCCTGATGTCCCCAGGGAGGCCTAGGGAAGCCCAGACCCCGCCAGCAGAGCAAGCAGTGGCAGTGACTCAACCCCACGGGGCCCCGGCCACCAGCTGGGGTGCAGGAGATGGCAGCTGTCCTGGTGTCCCCCAGGCCCTGGCAGTGCTGGCTGCAGCAGTGAAGCCAGATCCTCCCAAGGAAGGTGGGTGAGGCCCCAGGCAGAGAAGACCTGCCCCCGCCCGGCCCAGCGTCCCATCC
>NW_016107432.1:2746555-2753731 GCF_001604975.1 Cebus imitator
AGCGTCCCATCCCATCCTTCGGTCACCGGAACCTTCTCTGTCATCCCGGCCCAGCGTCCCATCCCATCCTTCGGTCACCCGAACCTTCTCCGTCATCCCGGCGCAGCGTCTCATCCCGTCCTTCCGTCACCAGAACCTTCTTTTGGCAAAGCACCCTTTGAGGTGCCCCAGCTACGCTGCCTCTGGCTGGGGGTGACAGACGAGCTGGTCTGTGCCCCTAATTACAGGTCAGAGCCAAGACCCAGCAATCTAAGCACGGCAAAGCTGCCAAGGAATCAGCCCCATGCCCCAGAGGGTGAACGGCGCCAGGGCGAGCGGATCCACAGTGAAGACACAGTAGTCATCGGAAAATAGTTTAATTCTGTACAGATGACCATGGGACTGATTACAAAGTGCGGTGCAAACACCAGGCCCGCGAGCGCCAGCAGCCGGCTCACCACATGCCGGCGCCGAGAGGCCACGCCCAAAACACCAAATAAATCACAGACCTGACAACTGTGGAGGAGCACGAATCAGCTGTTCCTCTGGGAGGAGAAAAAGGAGAACAATCAGAGGCTTTGGAATGCTTTCTCTTCCTGTGCCTGGAATGCCGGGCAGGCAGCGACTCTGACCACACCTGCCGCCGCCCACGGGCCCTCATGGCAGGACCCAGGTCCCACGACGGCTCCTGAACTGTGGAACTGTGGAGCTGTGTGCACAGCCACCACCGCTGAGGCCTCAGAAGAGGGGCCGGGAGCCCTGGTTCTCGAACTCCGACCAGGCGTCGTTCAGCTCCATGAAGATCATCTTGGCGTGCTGCTCGTAGGGCTGCCCTGCGGCCTATGGGTGACAGGTGGTGTGAGCACCTCCCACAAGCACAAGGACCAGGTGGGCGGGGCAGGACCCCCCAAGGCCTCCCATGTGGCCGGCGGCCCTGCTCACCTTGTTGGGGTGCAGGACCCCCCAAGTGCCCCCGTGTGCTCACCTTGTCGGGGTGCAGGACCCCCAAGGCCCCCCGTGTGCTCACCTTGTCAGGGTGCAGGACCCCCCAAGGCCCCCTGGTGCGCTCACCTTGTCCGGGTGCACGGCCAGCACAGCGCGGCGGTAGTGCTTCTTCACCTGCTCCGGGGCCACCAGGTCGGCCATGCCCACGGGCGTCCAGCGGCTCTCCCCGTCCCACAACACCGTGTGCAGTGTGGACAGCAGGGCGCGGATGTTCCGCTCCTTGCCCTCGATCCAGTCCAGGAGCTGCAGGAGACACGGAGCTCGCTGAGCCCTGGGCACCTGCCCGCCCTCCACCTCCCTGCACGGGGAAACCAAGGCACAGCACCGCGGAAGGGCTTGGGTGCAGTGGGAGGGGGGAGACACGGAGCTCGCTGAGCCCTGGACGCCTGCCCATCCGCTTCCTCCCTGCACGGGGAAACTGAGGCATGGCACCATGGAAGGGCTTGGGTGGTGAACAGGGAGTGGGCTGCACTGTGAGTCCTGGCAGGCGAACTCCAGCCCTGGACCCCGGCCACGCTGATGGCTCCACAGGACATGTCACCAGCTGCGGCAACTGGCATGCATCTGGGAGGCACCGTCACGCTGGGGAGAGCAGGGCCACAGACGCTGTCCCACCGCACGCCCTCCCCTCAACCACACGGAGCCCACTCTAGATGACACAGGGCCAGGTGACCTTCGTGTGCTAGTAGGGCCTGGGGCCAGAGGGACCCTCTTCTCAGCCATATGGTCACTGAGGACCCAAACCCTGGTGCTGGTGGCGCTACGCCCGGCCCATCCCAAACCTCAGACTCAGAGGGATGAGGGGATGGTCCCTGGTGCCCGTGAAAGGACCCCAGGGTCACAGCCACACATGGCCTGTAGAGCTGGTCATCAGCCAAGCCACAGAGCAGGACGTGTCTTGGGGCCGGCACAGACACCCTGACTGCTGCACCCTCACCCCACGGTGGGCACCCTGGGTGGGGAGGCTGAGCACCCAGAGCAGCCCCAGGAGATATGTGCCCTTGACAAGCTCTGCAGACACTGTGGGGGCAACCCTCGCCAGCACTAAGCCATCTGGGCACACAGAGAGCAGCACTGCCTGGGGCCTGGCTCTGCCCTGAACCCCCGGCCTCAGGCCACCCCAGCCTCGGGGGCTGCTAGGCCCACTGGCAGTGGCGGGTTCCTGGCTGGCGATGCCGGCTCCTGTGGTGCAGCAGATGCTCCAGGGGCCCTAGGTTGAGGCCTCCGGGCTCGACCACCCGGTCAGTAAGAGCTGCCCATCCACCCACCCACCTTCAGCCTGAGTGGGTCTGTGTCTTTAGCCAGGTCCTGCTTCCTCATCTCCGCAATGGTCTTCGGCCCCTTCTTGTCAGACCTGGAGGAGAAGCCTTGATTGGACAACAGATCTTCAAAGTCGTTCTCAGAGACTTTTGGCTTCTGAGCTAGAAAAGAACAGAAACTTTTTTTTGTTTGAGACAGGGTCTCCACCGTTGGCCAGGCCAGAGTGCAGTGGTGTGACCTCGGCTCTCCACAGCGTAGGCCTCTGGGGCTCAAGTGATCCTTCTGCCTCAGCCTCCCGAGTAGCTGGGACCATAGGCATGCGCTGCCATGCCCGGCTGTTTTACACTTTTTGTAGAGTCTCACTGTTGCTCAGGCTGGTCTTGAACTCCTGGGCTCAAGTGATCTGCCTGCCTCAGCCTCCCCAAGTGCTGGGATTACAGGCATGAGCCACGAAGCCCAGCTAAGAACAGAACCTGGAACTTGCTGAGCTCTGAGCGATTGCCTACCCTCCGTCTCCCTGCCCGGGGAAACTGAGGCACAGTGCCTCGGAAGGGCTTGGGTGCGGTGAGCAGGGGGAGACATTTCTGTAGACACACACAGGTCCATTTCCACCTGTGGCCCCAGGGGACAGGGCTACCATCCTAATGCCTCCACAGAAAAGAGAGAATCCCAAAGGCCATTTGTTAAAAACAGGTCAAGAAGGTGTCACTGGAACAGGAGACCCAGAGGCATGACCCAGAGAGAGACCAGCAGGTGCACGTGGGAAACCACGTCCTTCTCTGGCTGGCTCGGCCGTGCTGTCCCGGGACTGGGCCCCGAGTTGAAGACAACACAGGTTCCACCTTTAGCCAACCCAGGACGGTCTGTGCAAACCCCACAGCAGCCGAGAGAGAGACGGGGACTCACCGAAGCTGGGTGCGCGGACCCCCCGCTCCTCTCGCGCCCCGATCACACTGAAGCTGGCAGCATAGTTAGGCCTCAGCTGTGTGCCGGCTTTGGGGGGCGGCTTGGCCTGAGGGGGCCGTGGGGCGCCCGGGGCTGCCGGTCGACTTGTCTGCCAGGAGCCGCTGGCCTTGGGTGCGGCAGCCGTTTTGGGAATGAAGCTGCCGGGAGGGAATCCAGCTGGTAAGCCTGTGGAGACGGAGTCCGACAATTGGCATCTGGTCATCCACGCGGGGCAACTACTGTTTCTAGATCCCAGAGCAGCACGTACACTAGAAAACACATGCTTGCAAAATAACACACTCATCACTGGAGCCCGTCCAGAGGGGCTGGCTCCACCCACACGCGTGAAGGTCTCCGGGGGCTGCTGGCACAGGCCAGGTGCTGGGGTGGCGTGAACGTTCTGGATGGAGGGTACACACCAGGACAGCTGTGGAGGCCATGGCCCCACCCCCATGAGCCAAGGCTGACCCGGGCTCATCCACGGAGGAGGGCCACTGCCTCTCAGAGCACGTCAGATCAGGGCTGATCCTTTAATTTTTTTTGAGATGGAGTCTCACTCTGTTACTCAGGCTGGAGTACAATGGTGTGATCTCGGCTCACTGCAGCCTCCACCAACCAGGTGCAAGCAATTCTCCTGCCTCGGCCTCCCAACTAGCTGAGACTACAGGTGCCCGACACCACGCCCAGCTAATTTTTTGTATTTTTAGTAGAGATAGGGTTTCACTGTGTTAGCCATGATGATCTCGATCTCCTGACTTGGGATCTGCCTGCCTCGGCCTCCCAAAGTGCTAGGATTACAGGCATGAGACACTGTGCCCAGCCTAATTTTTTATTTTGGAATAATTACAATAGCAGGAAGAGGTAAAAACCAACAGCCGGCAGCCTCTGGAGCATCATCTTCACTCAGGACAGGCTGCTCGGGCCCTGGCATCCGCCGCTCCCCCTCCCTGCCAAGGGCTGTCACTATTCAACCGTTCACCTGCAGGACACCTGGGCCAGCTCCAGTGTTTGGCTGCAACACCCACATCTTTGAACGCCTGTTACAGACTTGTGTGTAAATAAGCTTCCATTTCTCTGGGATAGATGCCTGTGTCCCACCGTAGCTCAGCACGTGTGTGTTTCGCTTTGTAGGAAACCATCACCTGTTCTCCAGAGCGGCCCTGCTGCCTCACACTCTGCAGCAACGCGCGAGACACGCGGCTCGTCCGCAGCGGTGTGTGAGAGACGGTCGTCCTCCTCTGCACCAGCATTCAGTGCCACTGCTCCTCCTGCCTTGGCCATCCCCACAGGCCACTTCCCCCTGGTAGCAAGGCGACGCCGGGCGTCTCGGCCTGCGCTTCCCAGCCATCAGCTGCAAGGCAATGCGGGCGTCTCGGCCTGCGCTTCCCGGCCATCGGCTGCGAGGCAATGCGGGCGTCTCGGCCTGCGCTTCCCGGCCATCGGCTGTGAGGCAATGCGGGCGTCTTGGCCAACGAATCTAATTGGGTTGCTTTCAGGTTTGTTTTTGACTGTATTTTTGTATTCTATAGATGAGTCCTTTGTTAAATACGCAGTCTGGAGATCCGTTCTCCCAGCCTGTAGCTCCGACGCTCGGCGCTTTGCAGCTGTGTCCACTCTCCTCTTACGGGTGCGGTACGGGTGGCGGGTCTACGGGACTCTGCCCAGCAGGTTTTCTTCTAAAGGCCCTGCAGTTCTGCGTTTCGACCTGTGGCTGACTCCGATGAGCTGTTCTATGCGACGCGGGCTCAGGGCTTTGCTCCAGCACCATCTGATGAGTGGGTTTCTGCCTGTCAAAGCCCCACTGGTCTTACTTGTGTGGCCTACTTCTGAGTCCTCTCTTCTGCTCCACAGACGTGCCTGTCTCTCTGCTGTCACCACATTGTTGATTTCTGTGGCTGGAGAGTAAGCTCCAAAGGCAGAAGAGTGATTTCTCCCATGCCGCGCTTCCAGTATAAAAATATTTCAGTTCATCTGCCTTCCATATGCATTGTACAATAAGCTCATCTGTGTCTACGAAAATCCCTTCTGAGCTGTTGGCAGGAACTGTGCCAACAGATGCGCACAGAACAGACACCTCACTTGGGGGCCTCCAGGCCGTGAGTGTGGCGTCAGTCCTGTATCCACCTCTCCCGTGGTGGGCCGTGATCACCATGTCAGTCCGGTATCCACCTCTCCCCTGGCGGGCTGTGATCACGGCATCAGTCCCGTATCCACCTCTCCCGTGGTGGGCTATGACCACCGCATCAGTCTATATCCACCTCTCCCCTGGCGGGCCGTGACCACGGCGTCGGTCTGTATCCACCTCTCCCCTGGCGGGCCGTGATCACGGCGTCGGTCCCGTATCCACCTCTCCCATGATGGGCCGTGAGCGCTGCGTCGGTCCTGTATCCACCTCTCCCGTGGAGGGCCGTGATCATCGTGTCAGTCCTGTATCCACCTCTCCCGTGGCGGGCCGTGACCATGGCATCGGTCCTGTATCCACCTCTCCCGTGGAGGGCCGTGAGCGCTGCATCGGTCCCGTATCCACCTCTCCCGTGGCGGGCCGTGATCACCGTGTCGGTCCTGTATCCACCTCTCCCGTGGTGGCCTGTGACCACAGCGTCTGTCCTGTATCCACCTCTCCCCTGGCGGGCCGTGAGCGCACCTCTCCCCTGGTCTGTTTCACCACGGCTGGTTTTAAAGCTCCACCACACACGTCCTAGACACATCTGGTCAAATTTATACCTAAATGTTTATTTTTCTAAAAAAGGTGATTGTAAATGATAGTGTTTTGGTTTCCTTGTGGCAGTTAAACAGAAACACGACAGATTTTCGTGTGCCGATCTTGTATCCTGTGACCTTACTGAACTCACAGTTCTGACAGACCTTTGTAGATCCCTTGAGATTTCCTGCACAGATGATCATGTCGTCTGCAGACAGGAGCAATTTTATTTTTCCCTTTGTAGCATGTGTAACTTTCACTTTCTTTTCTTGCCAAATGGCAGCAGCCGGGACTTCTGGTAAGTAGAAGTGGAGAGAAGACATTCCCGCCTTGTTCTTGATTTTAGGGGGATGGTTAAAAATGATATTGGCGTGGCCAGGCGCGCAGTGGCTCATGCCTGTAATCCCAGCACTTTGGGAGGCCAAACTGGGTGGATCTCTTAAGGTCAGGGGTTTGAGACCAGCCTAGGCAACATGGTGAAATCCCATCTCTACTAAAAATACAAAAATGAGCTGGGCATGGTGGTGGGCGCCTGTAGTCCCAGCTACTGAGGAGGCTGAGGCATGAGAATTGCTTGAACCTGGGAGGTGGCGGTTGCAGTGAGCCAAGATGGTGCCACTGTACTCCACCCTTGGCAACAGAGTGAGATTCTGTCTCAGAAAAAAAAAAAAGATGTTGGCTGCAGGTTTGTTGTTTTTGAGACAGGGTCTTGCTCTGCTGCCCAGGCTGAAGTGCAGCGACGCAATCACAGCTCCCAGGCCCCGGCGATCCAAGTGATCCTCCGCCTCAGCTTTCCAAGCAGCTGGGTGTGGTGACCACAGGTGCTGACCACCATACCAGGCAAGTTCTTACAGGGGCCAATGTTGCCCAGGGTGGTTTCAAACTCCTGGGTTCAGGAGATTCTCCCACGTCGGCTCTGAATTTTGTCAAATGCCTTCTCTGCATTGTTGAAGTGATCACATCACTCTTCAGTCAGTTAGTATGGTATAGAGTTGGTGCAGAACTAATTGTGGTTTTGCCATTGAAAGTAATGGCAAAAACTGCAATTACCTTTGCAGGAACCTAAATAGATTGTTAACCAATTCTGAAATGTCAGCCTTGTACTGCCGGAATAAATCCTACTTGATCTTGGTGTAGAATTCTTTTCATATACTGATAAGTTCTATTGGCCCAGGTTTTGTTGAGGATCTACGTGTATTCACAGGGAATAAGAGCCCCCCCGCTCCCCTCCTCAGCCCTCCACTCCCCTTCTCGGCCCCCCTGCCCCACTCCCCACTCCCCTCCTT
>NW_016107432.1:2754305-2757003 GCF_001604975.1 Cebus imitator
CTCGGTCCCCGCGCTCCCCTCCTCCCCTCCTCGGCCTGCGCTCCCTTCCTTGGCCCACCATTCCCCTCGGTACTGTTTCTGCCTGACTTTGGTATCAGGTTGACAATACTAGCTTCGTAAAATCAATTAGAAAGTATTCCCTCGTCCTAGTTCTTGCAAGAGTATATGGAATTGGCATTCTTTAAACATTTGGTGAAATTCTCCAATGGCTCCAGGTGGGTCTGGAGATTTCCTTTTTGGGAAGTTTTTAACTATGAATTCATTTTCTTTGCATTTATAGAATTTTTCAAAGGATCTACTTGATATTGTTTTGGCAGTCACTGGTTTTGAGGAATCAAGTCAATTTCATGTAAGTGGTCAAGCTCACAGCACAGCGCTGCCTGCGCCCGTGACCCTTGTAGATGCTGTGGGGTCCTCTGTCTCAATGACCTGGTCACTCTTCCTGCAGTCCCAGCAGAGGTCTGCAGGCTTCCGGCCTCTGTCCCTGATGCTCCCCGGCACTGCCTGTGGCTCTGAGTTCTTGCTTTCCTTCTGGTTGCTGTGGGCTTATTCTGCTCCTTTTCTCGCCCGCAAATGTCTTGTGTAGAGAGCTCAGGTCACTGCTGGGCACTCTGCCTTTTCCACAGCAGGCGTCCAAGGCTGGGCGTGTCTCAGTACAGCCTGCCAGGGCCCTGGGCCTTCCTAGGTGGCATCTGGATTTTCGCTCAGCTCCACGAATCTTTCCCAGGTGTCGTTGGAAAGTGTGCTGTTTTGCTTCCAAGTGTGAAGATTCTTCAGTTCTTTTTCACTGTGGTCACAGAGCACACTGCAGGATCCGGCTTCTCTAAGGCACGCTGTGTGGAGAAGTCCGTGCCTGCAGCTGCTGGGCCCCGCTGGCTGGCGCCTCCGCCTGCCTCGGCCTCGCTGCCTTCCATACAGCTGCTCCAGCACGTGCAGGGACAGCAGTGCTGATGTCAACAGCTAGGATTTGGGTTTACCTATTTTTTCCTTCAGTTGTATCAGCTGTGTTTGTTCAGAACTGCTGTCTTCTCAGAAGGTACCCACCGAGCCAGCAGGTGGAGGCCTGGGGCTGCGTCCAGGACACAGATGGCAGGTGGGGGTCCCTGGGAATCCACTCATTCTGCCCCATCACCACCACCCAGGGCAGGTCTCCTCCCGAGGGCGCGGTCCCTGCAGCCCCACCAAGCTCCCAGACAACACAACACAGAGGCCACAAAGGGAAGGAAAATACACAACGACCCAGTCACCCTCTCATGGATGTCCTCAAAAATACACAATGCATCCCCAAACCATCAGAACGTAAAAAGAACATTCAAAGAACGAAAACACTCTTGGGAATTGATGACGGAGCAGAAGGCACCTCAGGTGCAAGCTCACAAGAGCAGAGCGGGAGGACTCGAGAGCAGCCCGGGAGATCTGACGCCAACGCCTGCTCGTGGGAATGTGAGACCCCCAGGGACGGACAGGAGAGACAATGGGAGAGGGGGAACGCTCCTGGGGCTGAGGCGCCCAGTGTGGGGCTGCATGGAGTGTCCAGGGGTCACTGGAGCTGAGGAGTGGAGGCGCCCGGCGTGGGGTTGTATGCTGGAGTGTCTGGGGGTCACTGGAGCTGAGGAGCGGAGGCGCCCGGCGTGGGGTTGTATGCTGGAGTGTCTGGGGGTCACTGGCACCAACATACATCCCAAGGTGGAGCCACTTCCCACCCAGGATTCCACCCTGCCACCAATGCTGCTTCTGAGAAGCCACAGGGACCCAGGGGGACACGTCCCGGAAGTGAACCTGGAGACCTGGGAGCGTCAGGTCAGAGGAGACGCGAAGCCACAGCCTCCCGGCCTGGCCTGAGGCAGACATGGGACCAGAGACTCAGGCCATGGTGCCAGGGCCAGGCCTGAGGCAGACATGGGGCCGGAGAGGGTGGGCTTGGTTCCTGTGGCCAAAGGCCAGCGTGTTCTGAGCATAGCCTCTGGGGGCCGAGCAGAGCCCGGCCACACCCCACTTCCACATGGAGGCCCCGATTGCCAGATGGCCCCCACAGCCCGAGGGCAGGATAGATCACGCACCAGGCTGGCAGCAGCGCCAGTTTCAGCCACACCTGGTTTTAGCTAGTCAGCAGACAGCTGCCTGGAACAGGTGCGGACATGCTGTCCCCAGGGGTCACTGTGCTCTGGGCTTGGGGGTCTTGTAAACAGAGGCAAAGACTTCACTTTGGCAGCTCAGTCTCACAGACAAGAATAAACCTCCTACAAGAAAACATCTCCCACACCCTGGACATTCCCTCCACGTTACCTTGGAGGCCGGAGCTGAGGTCACCAAGGTCGGCAAATGGGTCCAGGTTCTGAGACTTGGTCCGGCTGGCCTGAGAGCCACAAGGGGCTGGCTGACTTCCAGTGAAGAGGGGGCCTGGAGAAGGGGCACAGCGCGTTAGAACAAGCACCACCTGAAGTGAAACACACCCTCCTGGGACCTCCAATCCTGCCTCCTTAGGACATGATAGCCTCGCACCTGCCTGAGAGTTGGCACCTGCCAGGCCTGTGTGCACATGACCAGCCAGGACCGAGCTGCACACGGAGGACGCTGCCTCCACACCTCACACTGCTCCTCGGGACCAGCCAGGACCCAGCCACACACGGAGGACACTGCCTCCACACCCCACACTGCTCCTCGGGGACCAGCCACACACGGAGGACACTGCCTCCAC
>NW_016107432.1:2758157-2765660 GCF_001604975.1 Cebus imitator
GCACACGGAGGACACTGCCTCCACACCCCACACTGCTCCTTGGGGAAAACAGCTTCACAATTCACATCCAGAACCAAAAGATGCTCACGTCATTGTGAGACTGCAGGGCCACTTTCTGGAATCTATCTCAAATGTGAAGGTTCTTTATATTCTTTATCATAGCATAAATTTGAGAATGTTCTAAGTAGAAAATCATAAAATACAGATAGGGCAACATAGACTCTGTCTCTACCAAAAATAAAGTCAGCCAGGCACGGTGGCACATGCGTGTGGTCCCAGCTACCTGGGCGCTGTGGCTGGAGGATCGCCTGAGCCCAGGGGTTCACAGCTGCAGTGAGCCAAGATGGCACCACTGTACTCAGCCACGGTGACAGAACAAGACTCTGTCTCAAGAAAAAAACCAAAACGTCGTACAGCGGCTTGATAGCATGCTGTGCAGGCATGAAAACCAGGCTCTTCAAGTGTAAAGAGCCCTCATGGACCTATCAGAGGAAAAAGACGAATTCCCGAGGCCAAGAAATGAGTAAAGAACATGACATGAGTCTCAAAAAAAAATACACAAAACCAAAACCATGCGAAGAGCCTCATTCATAAGAAAGTAAACAGGTAACCGTCGTTACGGTTCTCACCCAACCTGAGAGAATCCGCAGACGGGAGCCAGCCCTGAGCAAAGACATCCCTGAAGTGCCCTCCAGGGGACATGCACCAAGCCTCCCCAGCCTTGCCTGCGCCCCCGCCTGTGCCTCCCGGTGCTTCGCAGACAGTTTCCACCCACCCAGGGCTGTGGCAACTGGGCATCCAGCACACGTACCGGCCACTTGCCCGTGGCACGCACACTCTTCAGGTCCCCGTGCCGCATGGGGGAATTCTAATGATACTTCAAACTTCTTCATGATTCTGTCTGTTTTGGTCATCTGTGTTGAGTGAGCTGATGGCACTACTCTAATTGCTTTGGGTGCCATGAACCGTGCCCATCCATGTAAGACAGTGAGCTTAACTGATAATGCTCCACAGACCAGCCGCTCCCCTGTCCCCTCCTTCTCAAGCCTCCCCATTCCCTGAGACACAACCATATTGAAATCAGGCCTATTCAAAGCCTACAATGGCCTGTGAGCATTCAGGTGAACGGAAGAGTTGCCAGCGTCTCACTTGAAATCAAAAGCGAGGAATGCCTGAGCTTAGTGAGGAAGGCGCCTGGAAAGCAGGGGCGGCCGAGCACGGCAGCTCCGGCCTGTGCTCCCAGCACGCGGGGAGGCTGAGGCAGGAGGGTGCCTGAGGCCAGGAGTTCTCTACAAAAAATAAATTTAAAAAAATTAGTTGGGCATGGTGGTGCGTGCCTGTGGTCCCAACTACCTGGGAGGCGAGGTGGGAGGATCCCTTGAACCCAGGAGGTTGAGGCTGCAGTGATCCATGATGGCACCACTGCACTCCAGCCAGGGCAACAGCAGGACCCTGTCTCTAAAAAAAGAAAGCCGGGATAAGCTAAAAGCTAGGCCTTTCGCACCAGCAAGCCATGTTGTGAATGCAAAGAAAAAGTTCTTGAAGGAAATTAAAATGCCACTCCAGTGAAATCACGAATGGTAAGAAAGCAAAACAGCCCCACGACTGACTGAGTGACCGGGAGAGAAGAGCTAACCAGCCACAACATCCCCTTAAGCCAAAGCCTAATACAGAGTCAGGTTTCAACTCTTTCAACTCCGTGGAGGCAGAAAGAGGTGAGGAAGCTGCAGAAGAAAGTGAAGCCAGCGAGGCTGGGGCTGCAGGAAAGAGGCCTCTGCGCAGCGTGAAGGTGCAGGGTGAAGCAGCAAGTCATCCACTGAGATCCAGCTGAGATCACTGATGAAGCCAGGCTCACCGCAGATGACACAGCCTGCTGTGGGAAGACGCCATTTAGGACTTTCACAGCTAGAGAGGAGAAATCAATGCTGGCTTTGAGGCAGAGGACAGGCTGCCTCTCTTGTGAGGGGCTAACGGAGCTGGTAGCTTTAAATGAAGACAGTGCTCACTCACCATTCAAAAACCCTCAGGCCCCCTCTTTTTATTGAGACAGAGTCCTACTCTGTCGCCAGGGTGGAGTGCAGTGGCACGACCTCGGCTCACTGCAACCTCTGAGTCCCAGATTCAAGTGATTCTCCTGCCTCAGCCTCCCAAGTAGCTGGGACTACAGTCACATGCCACCATGCCCAGATTTTGTATTTTTAGTAGAGACGGGGTTTCACCATGTTGGCCAGGCTGGTCTTGAACTCCTGACTTCAGGTGATCTGCCTGCCTTGGCCTCCCAAAGTACTGGGATTACAGGCGTGAGCCACCGCGCCTGGCCAAGAATGGCTCTAAATCAACTCAGCTTGGGCCGTAGAAATGGCACAGCAAAGCCTGTATGGCAGCCATCTGTGCACAGCACGGTTTATGGAATATTCTAAGCCCACTGTTGAGATCTACAGCTCAGAAAAAAGATTCCTTTAAAATATTAACTGTTTGCTGACTATACTGACAATGCTCAGAGCCTGGTCACCCAAAAGCTCTGAGAGAGACGCACATGGAGAGTCACGCTGTTTTCGGGCCTGTAACACCATTTCCACTCTGCAGCCCACGGACCAAGGGGTCGTGTCGACTTCCAAGTCTTACTATTGAAAAAATGCATTTCTAAGGCTATAGCGGCCGCAGACACTGATTCCCATGATGGCTCTGGGCAAAGTTCACTGAAAACCTTCTGGAAAGGATTCAGCATTCCAGATGCCATTAACAACATTGATGATTCATGGGAAGAGGTTAAAACAGCAACATGAACAGGGGTTTGGAAGAAGCTGATCTCAAGCCTCATGGGTGACTGAGGAGCTGAAGACATCAGTGGAGGAAGTCACTGCGGATGTGGTGGAAACAGCAAGAGAACTAGAATTAGGAGTGGAGCCTGAAGATGGGACTGAATTGCTGCAATCTGAGGATGAAACCTGAACGGATGAGCCAAGAACGTCGTTTACTGAGACAGAATCCAGGCCTGGAGAAGATGCTGTGAACATGTGAAATGAAGCCAAGGGTTTAGAATACTCCATAGACTTAGTTGATAAAGCAGCGGCCGGCTTTGAGAGGGTTATAAAGCTCTATGCGGGTACAATGCTTTCAAGAGCACTGCAGCCACAGGAAGCGTTTTCGTCAGGGAGAGTCAATCCACGCTGCAAACGCCATTGTCTTATTTTCAGACATGGCCACAGCCAACCCAGCCTTCAGGCATCACCACTCTGATCAGTCAGCAGCTGTCCACATCAAGGCAAGACCCCACCAGCAAAAGATTAGGATCATTAGCATTTTTTAGCAATGAAGTATTTTTCTTTTCTTTTTTTTGTGAGATGGAGTTTCGCTCTTGTGGCCCCAGCTGGAGTGCAATGGCATAATCTTGGCTCACCACAACCTCCGCCTCCCAGGTTCAAGCAATTCTCTTGCCTCAGCCTCCCAAGTAGCTGAGATTACAGGTATATGCCATCACGCCCAGCTAATTTTGGGTTTTTAGTAGAGATGGAGTTTCTCCATGTTGGTCAGGCTGGTCTTGAGCTCCTGACCTCAGGTGATCCACCTGCCTCAGCCTCCAAAGTGCTGGGATTACAGGCATGAGCTACCTCGCCTGGCCAGCAATTAAGTATTTCTAAATCAAGGTAAATACATGTTTTTTTCCAGACATAATGCTACTGCACACTTAACAGACTACAATATAATGTAAATATAACTTTTTTTTTTTTTTGAGATGGAGTCTTGCTCTGTTGCCAGGCTGGAGTGCAGTGGCGCAATCTCGGCTCACTGCAACCTTTGCCTCCTAGGTTCAAGTGATTCTTCCGCCTCAGCCTTCTGAGTAGTTGGGATCACAGGTGCCGTGCCACCACGCCCGGCTAATTTTTTGGTATTTTTAGTAGAGACGGGGTTTCACCGTGTTGGCCAGGATGGTCTTGATCTCTTGACCTCGTGATCCGCTCGTCTCGGCCTCCCAAAGTGCTGGGATTACAGGCGTGAGCCACCGCGCCCAGCCAGTAAATATAACTTAGCAGGTGCAGTGGCTCATGCCGGTAATCCCAGCACTTTGGGAGGCTGAGGTGAGCGGATCACCTGAGGTCAGGAGATCGAGATCATCCTGGCTAACCCCTTTAGCAGAGACGGGGCATCTCTATTAAATATACAAAAAATTAACCAGGCATGATGGCACATGCCTGTAGTCCCAGCTACTCAGGAGGCTGAGGCAGGATAACTGCTTGGGCCTGGGAGGCAGAGGTTGCAGTGAGCCAAGATCACGCCACTGCACTCCAGCCTGGGCAACAGCAAGACTCTGTCCAAAAAAAAAAAAAACCAAAAACCACCAAAGAAAAAACCCATTAACTTTTATATTTACTAGGAAAGCAAAAAAAATAATCTGACTAGGTTTCCAGGGGTATGTGCTTTGACTGTGGCTGGAAGCAAACCTGCTGTATCGCTGAGGCTGGCCTGAAACATGCTGTAGCATGAGCATCAGAGCTACCAGAGACGTCGCGGGGGGCAGGCTGGAGGGTGACGGGAAGGACAGAGGCTCACAGACACGGGCTGCTGCATGTGACCCTCTTCCTGCCAGGGCATGGGACGTCGGCCATGACGCCGTGACACCCATGAATGACCCGCCGGGTCAGCCTCACCCACAAACCCCTTCAGGAGTGAACAGCCCACGGGGCCCTGAAAGGTGCTGAGGCCACTTCTGCGTGTCAGGCAGAAGAACCAGACAGTAAACGGCACGGGGCATGAACCTGCATCACAAACGCTGATGCCCTGCCAGAGAGGAGGGAAAAGACCCTCTGGAAGCAGGCACCACAAGCACTCAGGAGCCGCCGCAGCCCCGAGACACGGGGTCTGTGTCCGTGTACCCGTCATACCGCACGAGTGAGTGAGGAAGGCCACTGCAGCCAGACCTCAGCCTTGGACTCGGAGCTGGGACCACTAAGCACACCCAGCCCTTCCTTCCTTCTCTTCGTAGAGAGTGCCCTATTACAGGTATGTGTGAAACAGAGACGGGCCCCAAGGCCACAGCGGCTGCGTGTCCCCGGAGCCCCGTCCTCGTTGGGGCGTGGTCATACCTTCCGTGGCTGGCATGGGGGTGGCAGCTGACGCCGCAGTCTCGGTCCAGGCAGCCCATCCTCCCAGCAGGTCAGGGTTGCTGGACGAGGCCACCATCTTGGTGGGTTCTCCTGGCAGATCCCCTGGGAAGAAGGAACCGGAAGAGAGCACACTTTGGTCTCAGCAGCAAGCGAGTATCTCAGCGCACCGCTGATGTCTTCACACGGCAGGCACCAGGCCGTGCTCAGGCCCCGGGAGACAGCACCTCATGAACCCAGGCCCAGCTGAGGCTGGACGGATGGCCTCTCTCTTCCTGATGGGCCTGAGGACTCAGCCAATCATGCAGAGATGACTGAGTGGACGTAGGGACACCAGCGGGAGGAGCTGCTGGCGGGCGAGGCTGAGAACAAGCATCTGCGGTTCTCATACAAAAGAGCTTGTCCAGACCCCACTTTCTGCAGCACCCACTGCCATCCTCAAGGCCTGTGTTCCAGCTGCTCCTAAAACCCACCACAGCCCTCAGGGGCTCCCATCTCTCAACAGTCACCGCCATCACCCCAGAGCGCACTGTGGGCCACGCTGCTGCCTCCTCGGGAGAGAGAACCTGGGCTGCCTCCCCCAGGACCACACTGGAGAGACAGCCCAGCTCTCTCCCTGGGCCTGGCCCCACAGGTGTCTGTCTAAACAAGCCACGCTGTGCCCCAGGCCCGGCCTCCTCTCCATGGACACAGCGCCCCAAGGCCCCTGCTGCACTCAGACCAGGCCAGCTTCCTGGACCCCGGACCCTGGACCCCTGACTACATCCCTCTGACCTCTCGGCCCCACACAAGCTCTGGGTGCAGGTGGCCGTCTCTGCTAACAGCTGTGAGCCCTGGGCCTGTGAGGGCCCAGAACCTGTTCCAGGTTTGGCGAGGGTTTGGGGAGACAGAGCAGGGAGCAGTCTGTCCTGACCTCGAGGATGTCCTGCAGGACCCGTGGGCCACCAGGAAGGGCACGCAGAGGCCACAGTCCAGCCTCATCGCTGCTGGAGGCCCACAGCTCTGCTTCCAACACAGGCTGTGGTCCTGAGGGAAGAGGCTACTGGGAGCCGGCTGCCATGAGAGGCGCTCACCCAGGTGCAGGAAGTCGGTGCTGCAGGCCAGGGGCGGCGCGCTGTGGGCCGACGGGAAGGACGGGACGGCCGCAGAGTCTGAGTTGAGAAACTCGCCGAAGAAATCAGGACTGGAGCAGGGCTGGGAGTCGGTGTCTGAAGACAGCAGCAGTGGGCCGAAGGGGTCGGCTGCGGGGACAGGCGGGGATGGGGAGGACAAAGGACCCAGCTCTGGGCCACTCCAGCTGAGCAGTCCAGAACCCACAGCTGCCCTCTCAGGGAGACCGAGGCAGTCAGCCCAGGGCCTCCCCACGCCCCATGCCTCAGGATGACTTTCCCATGGACGCAGCAACATTGCTCAGATGGAAGAGCTGGCAGTGTCTAGCCCGTGAGCTCAGGCAAGCAGCGCAGAGCCAGCCCCTGCCGTGACCCGGAGGCGGCTCCTGGGGGAGGCGGGGGAGGGCATGTTCCCTTCCTTCAAGAGCCTTCCAGACATTTCTACGTGGTGAGAATGACTGAACCTCATCACTCCTCTACTGTGAAGCCACTCGCCATCCACAGAAACACGTACCAGCAGCGGGGGGCCCTCCCCTAGGGGTGCTCTGCACACTCAGGGGAGGGTCCGGACTTGCCAGGAGCAGGGGGGCCTCGCCAAGCAGATCCTCCGGGGACCCCTGGGAGGCGGCCTCAGTGGGCCCGAGGAGGCAGCTGAGCAGGTCGGTGTTGCTGGAGGGGGTCCCGCGGGCCTGTGGGAGGAGAGCAGGCTCTGCGCCCGCCTCGGGCTCAGAGTGCAGCCCCAGGAGGTCGACCCCGTCTTCCTGCGGCTCAGGCTCTGGCAGTGCAGCTGGCGTTCCCACCTCAAAAATGGAGTCCTGCTGCACCAGCCCCGCTGCTAGGCCAGGGGTGTCCGAGTTGGCCCTGGGCTCCTGGCCCTCGCTGGAGATTGGGGACCCCCCTTCATCCGACACCTCGCTCTCCTCTCTGTCCTCCATCAGGGCAGACTCGCTCTCCTTGGGAGAGGCTTCTTCTGCACCAGTCTCTGACTCCTTCTCTTCTGTGGAAAGGAAACAAAACCGCAGGCTGGTGAGCCCACACGGCCAGCCCCAGGGTCCCCCCGGTGCAGCTCCCTCAGCTCCTCCTTGGCCCAGGCCTTGGCAAACGCTGCAGAAGCTTGTGAGGTTTCCTGAAGCGTCTCCAGCGTACCCCCTCCAGCCTCCTCAAGGGTCTGCCTGTGACTCTCTCCACCTGGGCCTCTGTGGTGCTCCAGGCAGCAGCACCGGGGGAGGAGCACTGGAGGAGGAGCATCGGGGGAAGAGCACAGCGGGGAGGAGCACTGGGGGGAGAAACAT
>NW_016107432.1:2765778-2770818 GCF_001604975.1 Cebus imitator
CTGGGGGAGGAGCACCAGGGTGAGAAGCATGGGGGGGTGGAACACCAGGGGGAGGAGCACCAGGGGGAGGAGCACGGGGGAGGAGCACCAGGGGGAGGAGCATGGGGGTGGTGCACAAGGGAGGAGCATGGCGCGGAGAAACACTGGTGGAGGAGCACGGGGGAGAAGCACCACAGGAAGGAGCACCGGGGGGAGGAGCACCCTGCTCTGGGAACAGGTGACAGGTGGAACAGCCCTGCTGGGACAGCCGAGGGTGCTGGGACAGGAGGTGGCAGGGATGTTCCCCAGGGTGTCTGTCTGGAGGTGAGGTCCAGTGACGGTGCCCAGGTATTTGTCTGGAAAGCCTGGGGAGGGGCTGGGAGCCCACTGAGGATTGTGGGCAGAGAGGGGTGTAGGATCCCCAGGTGGTGACTGAACGTCCCTCCACCCAGGCCCTTCCCCTGCACTCAGGGGCCTGGTGGGCAGGGCCCGTGCTGCCGGCCGTCCCAGGCCCACACACTGAGATGAAAAGCTAGGATCAGCATTTCAGACTCTGTGGACATATTTTTTTCAACCGTTAAAAATATGAGATCATCTTAGCTTGCAAGCCACTAAGGGACAGGCTGGCGTGCTGTGCGCACGGCCCCACTCCAGTACAGCCCAGCTCTCCCTGAGGCCCGTCTCCCAAGATGCTTGCCCTGCCCAGGGCACCTCTAGACTGGTCCTGTCCTCTGCAAGAGAGCCAGGTCCAGGGCTGTGCCTACCCTGCCAGTCCAGTGTGTGCAGGAAGTGGCTGGTGTCTGCACTGCTGCTTGGTGGTGAGTCGGAGTCTGGGGGCTCGGCTTCCGGGGACCCCACCCCAGCATCGTACTGAGCCGTGGAGCCGGGCTGCCGAGGGAGCTCTGGCTTCCCTGCCAGGAGAGAGGGTGTCAGGGCACTGGCCAGCAGCCTCAAGGCAGCACTACCGCAGAGCTGAGAAGTGCAGCCGGGCAGGCGCCAGCACCGTGGCAGGCCAGGCCACCAGGAAAGCACACCAATGACATGACAGGAAAGGAACCTCTGTGAAGAGATTCCTGCTATCCACTCAGATGCCATTCTGGGCCACGTGTGCGCACTTGTGCACAGCACACGCACACACACACAAGGACACTCAGGCATCACACGCCACGTACAGTCACAGCAGATATGAATGCACGCACCACTCATGTGCACGCACACACCACACACACAGGCACACTCCACCCACGTACATCCACGGTACACATGAATGCACACACCACTCACATGCGCACACACATACCATACACATGGGCACACTCCACCCACGTACATCCACAGCACACACAAATGCACGCACCACTCATGTGCACACACACACCACATACACAGGCACACTCCACCCACATACATCCATGCTACACATGAATGCACACACCACTCACATGCACACACACCACACATACGGGCACACTCCACCCACGTACATCCACAGCACACACAAATGCACACACCACTCGTGCACACACACACCATACACAGGCACACTCGAACCCATGTACATCCACGGTACACAAGAATGCATGCACCACTCACATGCACACATACCACACACACTGGCACACTTCACCCACGTACATCCACAGCACACACAAATGCACACACCACTCGTGCACACACACACCATACACAGGCACACTCGAACCCATGTACATCCACAATACACATGAATGCATGTACCACTCACATGCACACACACACCATACACAGGCACACTCGAACCCATGTACATCCACGGTACACATGAATGCATGCACCACTCACATGCACACTTACCACACACACTGGCACACTCCACGTACATCCATGGCACACATGAATGCACGCACCACTCACATGCACACACACCACACATACGGGCACACCATGTACATCCATGATACACATGAATGCACGCACCACTCACATGCATACACACCACATATACAGGCACACTCCACCCATGTACATCCATGGCACACATGAATGCACACACCACTCACATGCACACACACCACACATATGGGCACACACACCACCCATGTACATCCACGGTACACATGAATGCACACACCACTCACATGCACACACACCACACATATGGGCACACTCCACCCATGTACATCCATGGCACACACGAATGGACGCACCACTCACATGCACACACATCACACACACCAGCACACTCCACCCATGTACATCCACGGTACACATGAATGCACACACCACTCGTGTACACACACACACACACCACACACACGGGCACACTCCACCCACGTACACGGACACATCACGCACAGGCTGCACGTGCAGTCTCTTTCAGGGATGCTGAGGATGCTCAGAAAGCAAATGCACACTGCGAACCAAGAGCCGAGGACGAGCATGGCACGGGCGGTGGGTGGCCCTGGGCCCACTGCCAGCGCGTCCTGGGCTGTCTCTTTGAAACCGCTAGGAAATGAGAAGAGTGACAGGAGTAAGGGTTCTGCTGTGCCCACGTGCTGCCAGCGGGCCCGAGGCCTGCAGTGAGAGCGGACATGTATCTGGCACACATGACAAAAACCTGACCCAGACACATACCCAGGGCGAAATCCTGCTTCGCTCCAGGAGTCTGGGTTTCCTCCCTCTGCCTCTGCCCTGCCCGTGGGCCCCACAAACTGCAGCCTCAGTCCCGCTTCCCTGGTGTCCAACACCCAAGACGGAGTCTCTCAAACTTCCTGTGGCCCAAGCTGCTCCAGCCTGATCGCAGCAGCAGGTACAGGTGGCTCAGCTCTGCCAGAGCTCAGCCGAAGGGGCTCTTACCATAGAGATTCTGGGCAGAGCAGGATGCCCTCGTTCCACCCATGGGAGCTTACCAAACTTAGACAGAATGTCTTGCTGCTCCTCCCGGCTGGAAAACAGGATCTTGGGGTTCAGACCCTTCATGCTCAAGTTCTCCCATGGCGGGGCCTCCCGGCTTGGCCTGTCCCTGGGCTCCACCTCCACTTCCAGGTTCACTTGAAATAAATCTGGGTATTTCTCTTGAATGTCGCAAGCGTCCAGGTCGTACCTGCGGAGTTACGAGTAGACGCCACTCAGGAAGGCCCCTCAAGTAGTGTGCAAGTCCCTCGAACATTCACTAAAGAAAGGTGCACGGAAACACTGCAGCTGCAGGAGGCGGCAGGAGAACCACCAGGGCAGCTGGCCACCCCCGCCTGCCAAAGCTGGAGCCGTGGGAGCCAACCCAGCAGCCGTCCCAGGAACCCACAGAGTGTCAGCACCCGGGTCACGGCCCCAGAAGAGCATCATTGCACCTGCTCCTCGGACACCACAGTGGGGATGCCTGAGGCTGTGTTCAAGACAGAGGGGCACTGGGCTGGGCCACAGCGTTTCCCCCAAGTCCAGGGGAGGCCGCGTGCTCAGAGCAGACAGGACAATGCCCCACAGCCTGTGACACAGGTGCCCAGGCAGGCAGGCAGCTCTGAGGTGGGACCCCAGGGTTCCAGGGCAGGCACTGGCCCTCACCCCCAGCACACAGCCTTCGGCCACCCTGCAGCTCAGAGTGAGCACGCTGGGGTACTGTGTCATAAAAATGACAATGTCTGCCCTGACAAATCCACAGCTGTTAACAGATGCCCCTAAAACCAAGACCTCTAGAATCCAGCTGCCAGGGAATTGGGAGGGTGATTCCGGGGGAAACAGCCGTGTCTACCATGGGGCTACGGAGGGAGCACTGGCTGAGCCCCCTGCTCAGCTGTGGGGAGCAGAAGGAGGGGTCAGTGGGACCCACCAACGTGGAGAAACCTCATCTCTACTAAAAATACAAAATTAGCTGGGCATCGTGGTGCATGCCTATAATCTCAGCTACTCAGAAGGCTGAGGCAGGAGAATCACTTGAACCTGGGAGGCAGAGGTTGCAGTGAGCTGAGATTGCGCCACGGCACTCCAGCCAGGGCAACAAGAGCAAAACTCCGTCTCAAAAAAAAAAAAAAAAAAAAAAAAAAAAAAAAAGAATGGCGGCCATTTCCTGGGCAACACAGTGTGCCAGCATCTGCAGGGCCAGAAGCGCCCAGAGCAGGGTGGGGAATGGCTGAGGGAGGGTGGGGAGATGGGTGCGGCGGCCTGCGTGGCTCACAGCCGTGGCTGCCTTTAACTGTCACTTCTCCGAGCTCCACACATGCTTCAGATGTGTGAAGACCTCTAGCTTAACCCCTCCTGCTCGCCCCCTAAAACATCATCTCCCTGCACAAGGGGAGAGCACCCTGCGCTCCCCATCCGCAGTGGCCGACCTCACGCAAAGCAGCGCCCCTCAGTGCCCTCTCAGGGCTCTGGGCAGAGGTGGCCACAGCAGTAGCCAAGACGGATGTGCACTCCAGCCGAGGCCAACACAAGCATCCCTCTGCGCCCCAGTCTCTTCCTGCGCTGCTGTCCGCGGTCGGGGGCAGCAGGGACAGCACGGTGGCGGCACGGCTGGTGCGGAGACGTGGAGGCAGCAACGTATGCAGAGGAGCCAGCAGGCACCAGCAGAGAATCCAACGGCCACTGCAGGGGAGACTCAGACCTGGCTACCAACAAGGAGAATGGAGGGGCACAGCGGGAGGGTCTGTGCAGGGAGGCAGGCTTGGGTTCTGGGACAGACCGAGCTCGGGCAGCCCAGAGGCAGTGCCACTCATGCCCAGCCTCCCTGCCCCAGCTGCCCCTGGAGATGGCCCTGGGCACTGGGCCTGCAGGCTCGGCTCACCCAGCCTGGCGCTGAGGGCACAATGAGGTCTGTGAGCAGGGCTGGCCACTCCCGAGAGCCCTGGACTGCAGAGGACACAGCCTGCAGGCTCCTGCCAGACCAGCTCCAAGAGGACAGAGGGGTCTCCCAACAGGCTTGGCTGCTACACAGAAAAGCCGAGCTGTGCCACGGCGGCAACCCTGTGCCCTCACCCAGGCACAGTGCAGGCTCGCCTTGCAGGACCCACGCACATTCTGCGTGCCCCTCTCCCGCTGCCCCGTCTAAACCCTCACCCAGGCACAGTGCAGGTTCACCACGCAGGACCCACG
>NW_016107432.1:2771400-2772655 GCF_001604975.1 Cebus imitator
GTGCCCCTCTCCCGCTGCCCCATCTAAACCCTCACCCAGGAACAGTGCAGGTTCACCGCGCAGGACCCACGCACATTCCGTGTGCTCCTCTCCCGCTGCCCCGTCCTAACTTCAAATTTGGCCATCTCATTAAATCCACCTGTTCATTCTGACGGTGTATAGGTTCCTGAGGATTTCTTGCTGAAAACCATCATGCTGCCTGTGAGAAGCAACACCGGAAACTTCCATTCCTTCTGCCCTTTCTTTTTCTTGCCTTACTGCACTGGCTAGGACTGACCATAAGATATCGGATAGTGAGGCTGAAACTCTTGCTCTGTTTGTGCACTCAGGAGACAAAAGTGCGACTAAGTCACGATCAGCTGTGTGCAGGCTTTAGGGTTTCGGTGCCTGCTCTTCATCAGCCTAAGAAAGTTTCCTTCTGTTCCTCTGCTGTGCATTTTGACGAGAAAGGAACACTCATTCTTATCATGCTTTATCTATGAAAACTTGGCCTGCTTTTCACTTTTGCTCTGCTAACGTAGTGAATAATGGTGACTTTTCAAATGTTAAAACCACCTCCCATTCCTGAAATAAACCAGATGTCAGACATGTTATCCTTGTTAACATAACACTAGATTCTTTAAGCTAATATTTTGTTTAGAATTTTTATATCTATATTCATGAGATCTGGCTTACAATTTTCCTTTCCTGCAATGTTCTTTTGTGTGTGCACAATCACGGCTCACCACAGCTTAGACCTCCCAGGCTCAAGCGATTCTCCCAGCTCAGCCTCCTAAGAGCTGGGACCACAGGCGTGCGCCATCACATCTGGCTGTTTTTAAAAATTTTTTGTAGAGATGGGGTTTCACTATGTTGTCCAGGCTGGTCTCCAACTTCTGGCTCAAGCGATCCTCCCATCTCAGCCTCTCAAAGTGCTGGGATTACAGGTGTGAGCCAGGTTTTAAATTACAAAATATATTTCTTTAACAGATATTCCAAGTACTTCTTCGTGGGTGTATTTTGAGAGGTGTTTTTCAGGTAATTTGTCCATTCTACTCAGAATGGCATTCCTCCAGCACCTGATGCCACCATGGGAATGTCTATGGAACCCCGGTCTCTCTTTGCCTCCCACCCTGGGAACCAGAGTTCTGTCTCCCTTTCTTGACCAGATTTGTTAAGCATTCACCAACTGATCTTTTCAGATAATCAGAAGAAACATCTCTTGGCTTTACTGACCTTTCCTATAGCATGCTTGCTTTTTTTTTTTTTTTTTTTT
>NW_016107432.1:2772960-2774412 GCF_001604975.1 Cebus imitator
AAAAAAAAAAAAAAAAACAGAGAAAACCAGAACTGCATCCTGATGTTCTTGTCTACCTGTTCCGCTGCCTGGGGAGAGGTGGCCATCAGCATGCGTCTGTCAACGTCACCCCTCGTTCTGCCCGCTTGCGCTGCCTGTCCTGAAGCCACCTCACCGTGCTTGCCCCTGGGACGTGGCCCTTCGCCTCCTGTCTTGGTCCATCCTGCCTGATGTCGACACAGTGACACCGCCCTCTTCCTGCTGCCATCGCATGGGAAGCAGCTTTCAATTATTACACTTGGCGTTTCTTGGTCTTCATATGCATGGTCTTTAAAGCATGGCTCTGGTAAGCAGTGTAGACTGGAGGATGGACTTGAGCTTTCCCTGTGTGCTGTTTCTGAGTCCAGCCCAGTCAACTGAGTGCTTCTTCCACTCCCCTTCAACGGGATGGCTGATAGGCTCAGCGGGGCACAGGTCTACCAGCTGGCTGTCTTCTACCTATACCCCGTCTGGATGTTTCTTTATCTCTACGTTCTTCTTGCGAGTTAATCACATATTTTTTGTTCCAGTTTTCTTCTCGATCAAATCTTTAATCTGCCCTAGGGATTGGTACATTTCCTGCTTCCTGGTGATGGAACTCTCAAAACATTCACTCCGTTAACCCCCTCCTCTACCGTGTGTGCGTGCGTGTGTGTGTGTGTTGCTGCCCCTGTTGTCAATATTTTACTACCAAATAGGTTATAAAACCGACAGGACATTAGTATTGGTATTTTGAGCACCTGGCACTGGTGTAAATTTCAGCATCCCTGCTTTTCCTTCTCCTAAGCTGCAGGCTTCACAGCTTTGCCTTGGATAGCGCTGAAATGCAGCAGTTCTGCCAACAATAAACTCTCTCATCCTTTGTTTGGCTGAAGACATCTTTAACCGGATTTCATATTTCAAGGATAAATTCACTGGATATAGAATTCCAGTATTTTTCTCTCAGCACTTTAGAGACAGTTTGTCAAAGTTACCTTCTGGTGTCACTGTGCAGGTCATGTGTTCCCACACCTCTGTCTCCATCCCTAGGGGCTGGAAATTGTTCTCTTTGGGTCCCAGCAATTCAACCAGGATGCTCTGAAGTACCAAATCTCTTTTCTTCCTTTTGCTAAAAAATAAAAAAAAAAAAAAAAAAAAGAAAAGAAAAAGAAAAAGAAAAGAAAAGAAATCCTCTTCGGTGTCTGCAGAGCTTCCAATTCCACAGTTTTGATGTCCTCCATCAGTTTAGGAAAAGTTTTGGCCAATGATTTTTCAAGTATTATTTCTGTTCCATTCCATCTCTTCTCCAAGAACTTCAAACAAAAGCACCCCAGGCCCTTGTGGTACCAGTGTCTTTCAGGAGCCTTTCTGTACGCGTCTTCCGTCCTCACGAGCCTTTCTGTACGCGTCTTCTGTCCTCACGAGCCTTTCTGCACCTGTCTTCCGTCCTCACGA
>NW_016107432.1:2774782-2778638 GCF_001604975.1 Cebus imitator
GTCTTCCGTCCTCACGAGCCTTTCTGCACCTGTCTTCCGTCCTCACGAGCCTTTCTGTACGCGTCTTCCGTCCTCACGAGCCTTTCTGTACCTGTCTTCCGTCCTCAAGAGCCTTTCTGTACGTGTCTTCCGTTCTCATGATCATTTCTGCATGTAGCTTCCATCGTTTTTTCTCCATGTGGCTGTTGGAAGATCTTTTCTACCAATTTGCTGTCTGTTCTGCTGACTATTCCACTGCCTAGCATGTGCTGAATCCTTGATTTCGGCTGTAATATTTTTAAGTTCTAGAATTCACATCTGTCTCCTTTTTATGTTCCAGATCTCTGGTGAAATTACCATCATTTCCCCCACTTTCTTAAATAATCAGTTACCAAAGTCCCTGCCTCCAGCATCTGAATCAGACAGGTCCTTCACTGACATTTTCTTCTTCATCGTCAGTTACTTGGTCTTTAAAAAACTCTTTTAAGCACCGCCTCCACTGTGGCTGAAAACTAAAAGAACTCTGGGTGTTTTTCTTCTCCAAAAGAGGAAAAAAGAAACAAAATGTTAAAGTTATGAATATGTGAGTTAAAAAAAGAAAAGCGTAAGACACAACAAAGACAAGAAACGTAAAAAAAGAAATGTAAAAAAAGAAATGTAAAAACAGAACAGCAGGCAGAAAAGCACAAGAGCACCTCGGTCTCCTGGGGCAGGCTGTCTGGGAGAGCAGTAGGCACCTGCTCTTCCTGAGCTCCCCCAGGCCAGGCCAGCCCCGCTCCCAAGTGTGTAGTCACCTGTGGGGCTGGCCCTAAGATTTCCCTTTGTTGGCTGGGTAGGAACCAAGAGACCAGAGCCTGGAACACAGCACACCCTGAAGCCAGCCTCTGTCTCAGGACCCCCTGTCGGTGCAACCTCTGGCTCCTAAAACAATGTTTGTTCCACTGTGCCTTGGTGGATAAGCCTGCCTGTGACTGAGTAGAAAGATCTCCAGTTAAATGGGAAGCTGGGGCGGGCGGATCACTTGAGGTCAAGAGATCAAGACCAGCTTGGCCAATATGGTGAAACTCCATCTCTACTAAAAATACAAAAATTAGCTGGGCGTGGTGGTGCATGTCTGTAGTCCCAGCTACTCCAGAGGCTGAGGAGAGAGAATCTCTTGAGACTGGGGATGGAGCTGCGGTGAGCTGAGACTGTGGGGGTTGTGAGAGCCTGCTCTGCTGCTCACCGCATCTGCACCCCAGCCTGCGGAGGGCAGGTATGCACTGTTGGGTGCCGATGTCAAGAGGACAGGGAACTCACAAGTGCTTGGCACGGCGGGTGGGGTTATCCCTTGACTGTGCTTGTTTACAGAGGTCTCTAACATCAGAATGAGCTTCTAGTCAGGACTGCCCCGCATTACCTGCAACCTCCGTCTGGCAGGGCACTTTGCACGCGGCAGGCTCAGGGACGTTTGTGAAGATACAGCTGCCACCTGCTCACACCACACCCAGGTGTTGGGGCAGAGCAGCAGCCACCAGGTCCACCCCAGCAGCCTGTACAGGCGCGGCTCCCAGATGGCCCAGGAGCAGCCCAGTGCTACCAAGCAGCAGTCACAGAGCCCGCCACTCCCCCTGCAGCTCCTGCCACTGAGCCACACGCAGGTGCTGCATTGCTGGGCACCCGCCCATCCCCTCTGGGCACATGTGGCAACAACGTACTTGGCAAATTTCACAGTGGTGGCATTCCGAGGTACAAAGCCCGTGTGGAACTGAATCTGGAACATCTTCATGGATGCCATCTGCAAAGAGAGCAAACAAAACACAAGGGCCGCATGGAGGGTGAATCCAGATCCCAGGGCCACAGGTACACTTTTCCCAACAGACGAGCTCTGGGAGCTGCTTGTGGCACTGGAGATGTGGATGATGCCCTGTGCCACGTGCTGTGGGGGAAGCGGGATAGGGTCCGTGTGTGGCGGGTGGTCCCAAGGAGAAGGCACAGGCCCACAAGCTGCTTCGTGGGGCTGCCGTGGGGGCTGCCCAAGTGGACCCTCAAACTCAGTATTGACAGGAGGCGCCAGGCTTTTCAGGCTGAGATCCTGCCACGGTGAATGCGCAGAGTGAGCAGGCACAGTCGCCACGTGGGGCAGTCGCCACATGAGAGCAGACAGCACTCACCACGCAGTGAGCACCCCGCAGCCCTCAGCAGGAAGTGGAGCCCCCCAGAGGCCAGGGTGAGTGGGGAGCACCCGGCAGGCCTCAGGCTTCCTCACCTTCGCCTGCAGCCGGCCGCCCAGGGTGGACCGGGCGTGATAGATGACGATGAGCACGTCTCCTTGCACCGTGATGCCCAAGGGAATGACTGCTTTCCCATCCTCAATCTTAAAATCCCTAAGAACAGAATGAGGAGAGAAAAACTAAACAAAAAGCCCCAAAAACCAAACAAATGAAAACAACAAAAAACAGAAGGATGAGAAATTGCCCACTCAGGTAAAACGTGTAATATTCAATAAAGAATGACCTCCACAAACGAAAACCCCGACAAGAATCCTGCAGTCTCCTAGACGCTCAGATCTATGTGATCCCCCGTGCTGGCCCAGTTCCCAAATGACCTGCCGCAGGCACTAACGTTCCAAACACGTGCGCCCCAGCAAGACCAGGGTTCCTCTTTAAGGTTTTCCGGAGGGGTGAGAGTAGGGAGCACAGCGCCGGCTGCAGGGGCACTCACCGCATCTTGTCGTACTCCTGGGAGGTGCTGGCCACGCGCTCGTCCCCCACGTAAACCTCGCAGAAGGGCCTGCAGCCGCTCCTCTGCTTGCTGAACAGTGGCACGGGCGTCATGACCACGGCCCTCACCAGGATGGGCTTGCTATGAGGCGTGATGGGCTCCTCTGCCACCATGTCACACATGTACTCGATGTACCTGCGGGCAGGCGTGCTGCGTCACCACATATATAGTTATGTATAACAGTCACGTGTGTAGTTATATGGATGTAGTTTTATATACACAGTTACGTGTGTGTGTCTATCTGCCTCTCTCTATACATACACATACACACACATATATAAATTCGTGTATCTTTAAGACAAGGTCTTGCTCTGTTGTTCAGGCTAAAGTGCAATGGCATGATCATAGCTCACTGTAGCCTTGATCTCCCAGGCTCTAGTGATCCTCCCACCTCAGCCTCCCAAGTAGCTGGAACTACAGGCATGCACCATCATGCCTGGCTAATTTTTGTAGAGACAGGTTTTCACCATGTTGCCCAGGCTACATGCTCAAACTCCTGGGCTCTGATCCACCAGCCTCAGCCTCCCAAAGTGCTGGGATTACAGGCGTGAGCCACCACGCCCCACCCTAGTTAAAAATATTTTTAAATTTCTTGTGATACTCCCACTTTCATTCATGGGTTATTTAGAAGTTGTTTGAGGCTGCATAGTGGCTTACGCCTGTAATCCCAGCATTTTGGGAGGCCAAGGTAGGTGGGTTGCCTGAGCTCAGGAGTTCAAGATCAGCCTGGGCAACATGGTGAAACCCCATCTCTACTAAAAATACAAAAATTAGCCGGGTGCGGTGGTGAGCACCTGTAGCCCCAGCTACTCGAGAGGCTGAGGCAGGAGAATGGCTTGAACCTGAGAGGTGGAGGTTTAGTTTTCCAGAAATCCTTCTGATATTTTTAGTTTTATTCCACTGTGACCTGAGAGCATAGCTTACGTGATTTCAAATTTTAAAAATTTATTGAGGTGTGTTTATAGGCCAAAATCTGATCTTTCTTCTTGCATCCCACGTGCGTTTAAAAGAAATGTACATTTTCTGTTGTTGGGTGGAGTGTTCTAGAGATGTCAGCTTCCTGGGTTGGTGCGTTCAGTTCTCCTGTATCCCTCTGTTGTTGGGTGGAGTGTTC
>NW_016107432.1:2780301-2792505 GCF_001604975.1 Cebus imitator
GTTCAGTTCTCCTGTATCCCTCTGTTGTTGGGTGGAGTGTTCTAGAGATGTGTCCGCCTTCCTAGGTTGGTGCGTTCAGTTCTCCTGTATCCCTCTGTTGTTGGGTGGACAGTTCTAGATATGTGTCCACCTTCCAGGGTTGGTGGGTTCAGTTCTCCTGTATCCCTCTATTGTTGGATGGAGTGTTCTAGAGATGTGTCAGCCTCCTGGGTTGGTCTGGGTCAGATATGTTGAAAAGCCATGAACTTGAAGCTGGTCCAGCTGGCAGCCCCGCGGGTGCAGTGCTCTGCACATCTCTCCACCCCTCCAAGGAAGGAGCTGTGGGGACCTGGTGGGGTCATGGAAGCCCAGCCACACGCCACAGGGAAAGACTCCCTGGTATCAGATGCCCCCTGCTGAGCAGGCCCCACCACACTGGCCTGGGGTGCCAATGGCTTTCAGCTCCATGCATGGAGGGAGGGGCTCCCTACTTTCCACTCCACTTCCTGGGGTCACATAAGATGCAGCTGGGTGGGGTGGCTACGATCTCCTCCCCACCAAGGCTGTGAGCATACGAGGTGGGGCCCTCCCTCGGGATCCACAGCAGCAAGAATGGGCTTCTGACCCTTACCCTGCCGACAGGCTGCACACCCCTCCTACAGGCTGCACGTCCCATCCAGAGGGGATGGAGAATGGGGAGTCCCTCGAAGCTTGGGCCTCTCCTCTTCCCTCATGGTGGGGTCATGGGGCCGGCCTTTGCTCTGTGGTCCATGTCAAGGCCTGCTCTTTCAGAGGCTGGGAGGCTGCTCCAGCCTCACCAGGTCCTTACTGAGACCAAGGTCAGGGAGGCTTTACTCTGGGAAGGACTCCTTGGACATGGACACCTGCAGCCCCGAGAAACAGCCTTTGCCACGCGGCCAGGGAGAGCCTGCTGTGTGCTGAGGCAGAGCCGCATGGAAGCTCACATTTGGCAGGGCCCCGAGCACGCTGCCACCATCCTCACGTTTGAGCAGCGTCAGGCGGTTGACACAGCATTTTCACACTCATCATCCACTAGAGCCCACCAGAGGGCTCCCACGGGAGGGACAGAACTGAGCCAGTGAGGAGCCGCCCCTGCCCCGCCCAGGGAGCACAGGCCCACGAGGCTACATGGCACCTGCCAAAGAACCTCCATCCACCCGGATCTGGGCAGGTGCTAGCCCACAGCAGTCAGCACCACCACGGCCGCGGGCCCACCCTCCCTGGGCTCTGCGGACATAAGTCTGCAACTCGGCCACGGCTTAGCGAGGCCGAGCCTGCCATTCCCACCAGTGCCTGTGCGGCACTGACAGACCCTCCAGGAGACACCGCAGTGAGGGCAGCAGTGCCACATGGGCCCACAGAGCTGTCCCTGGGGCCATGCAGTACCTTTTGTGGGATGGCCAGATGCCTGGTGGGCAGCGCTTCATGCTGAACATGTACACGGCGGCCTCCGCGGTGCTGAAGAGACGGCAGAAGCACAGGAAGGAGCAGACGGCCACGGCAGACGCAGCTCTCCCATCCTAGGACAGACAGACACGCTTATGCACATCTCACACGTGCAGGACGAGGGCTCGAGCGTCCTCAGGGGTCCTACCCGCCCCATGGCTGCGGGGACACAGGGCTGTTCCCGAGGCTGGGATATGTTTAAGAAGCTATATAACGTGACTGCAGAGGAAAGGATGGAGCCCGACAGAAGATTCCCTGAGGAAGAACAGGGCTGGCATCTCTGCAGAAAGCTCTGCTGATGCCCTGTACCCTCGCGGGCAACCCCTCATGAAAACCTCAACTCCACCCACCACAGCGGCAGCTGCCACACCCAGGGAGGCTCAACCACCACCAAGCCTTGTACTGCAAATGGGGAACCTGAAACTGGAGAGGACTCTTCAGTGGCTGCCGCACAGGAAGGGAGGCGGGCGCCCCACAAGGCAGAGTGACCTCCACATGGGCATGCAAATTGGGGCCACATGGAGAGGGGAGGGCAGGGCCACCTGGCAACTGCCCCTCCAGACCCAAAGCCCCCAAGCATAGAGATTTCTTCCATGTCCCAGGGTGAATAACAGGCCCCAGCTCGTGACTGCCGCTCAGATTTTGTTGAACTACGGGTGAAATTATGCACTTCAGTGGAACCACGGCACCAGGGCGTGGCTATGAACTTCAGTGGAACCACGGCACCAGGGCGTGGCTATGAACTTCAGTGGAACCACGGCACCAGGGCGCGGCTATGAACTTCAGTGGAACCACGGCACCAGGGCGCGGCTATGAACTTCAGTGGAACCATGGCACCAGGGCGCGGCTATGAACTTCAGTAGGAGCACAGCGCCAGGGCGCGGCTATGAACTTCAGTAGGAGCACGGCGCCAGGGCGCAGCTATGAACTTCGGTACAAACATGGCGCCAAGGCGCAGCTATGAACTTCGGTAGGGCGCGGCTGGGGCTCACCATGCAGTGCACGACGCAGACGTTCTTGTGGTCCTGCCGCAGCCAGGCGTGCATATTCCTGCAGATGTTGTAGAGGGTGTGCAGGTGTGGGGCCCGCCGCGCCGCCCAGCCACACTCGGAGACCTGGGGGGACAAGGCATGGTGACACGGGCAGCAGAGTAGCCACACCCAGCCTCGGGTGGATTGGAGGGATGGCCTGCTTGAAGTGCAGGGAACTCAGCTGGCTGGCAGCGTCAACAGCGTCCTTCTGTGTGAGAGCCTCAGCGGCGGGACCTGAGCACCAGCTGCCACTGGCCTTGCAGAGGGAACTTAGTCAGCTGCTCCTGGGCTTTCGGTCTTCTGCATACTGACAAGCGTCTTGTCAGAAGGGAAAGCCTCGGCCTCCAGCACCCTCTGGCAGGCGGGAAGCAGCAGGAGCCGGGGTGTCCAGGTTCCCGTCAAGCGGCACTCTCAGCACAGCAGAGACCCCACCTCGCTCCCTCCTGCTCCACGCCCTGCAGCCCCTCGGGAGACCTCTGGCCGCCCCATCACGGCCCCACCTTGGCCAAAGCCTCCAGCTGCACCCCTGCGCTGGAGTGGGAGGAAGCTGCCACAGCTGCACCCAGACCAAAACCTGCAGCCACACACCCGGTTGTGAAACCTGGAGGGCCGGTAGGTCCTTGGAGACAGGTTGTAGACGGCATAGTGCCCCGCGTGCTTCGAGTCCAAGAACAGCCGCACGTCTTCGATGTTGTTTTTGAGTGCTGACTCCACACCTTCGGCCGGGAACGACATCACTGAAACAAGCAGGCCTGTGTCAGACGCTGTCCCTGGAGACGGCGCACCTCGTGGCCAGGGGGCTGCCGAGGCCTTGCTGCTCCTGACGTCCCCATTAAAGTGCAGCCTCTGGCAGCTCCACCAGCCACTGCCCAAACAGCCGGCCCATGCGGGCCCCTCACCCTTCACAGATTCCCGGCCAGGGATGACCTAGGAACAGAGACCCAGCCACACGCCTGCCAGCCAGAGACCTACGGGCACAGACCCAGCCACACGCCCGCCAGCCGGAGACCTACGGGCACAGACCCAGCCACACGCGCACCAGCCAGTGACCTGGGGCACAGACCCAGCCACACGCTTGCCAGCCAGTGACCTGGGGCACAGACTCAGCCACACGTCCACCAGCCGGAGACCTATAGGCACAGACCCAGCCACATGCCCGCCAGCCGGTGGCCAAGACGTCCCAAGACAGCTTTCTGATGCCTGCCCGGTCTCCAGGCGTCAGGATAAGCAACCGTGATGCCTGGTGCACAGAGGCCTCGGTTTCCCAAGACACGGGCTTGCGTTGCTCCCAGCAGGACCTCAGAGGCACCAGGCCGGCGCTGGCCCTGTCCACTGCTGTGCCAGGAGGCGCTGGGCACAGGCCGCCCCGTGTGTCTGTGGCCACGGAGAAGACTGGAGCCTAAGTACCTGTGCCCTGACACACAGCAGGGACACGCTGTGCACACACGGAAGGCCCAGGGCACGTCCCACGGCCTCACATGGCACACGTACCCGCAATTCTGGATGTGATGTAAGATATGTCCAGGTCACCCTTGGCGTAACTGGAATTAAAAAGAAGAGAACTTGGTTATGATAAGAAACACTCTGTAGCGAAACCACAGGACTGAAGCCAAGGCCTGAGGCCTGGAGAACCTGTGGAGCTCTCACTGTGGAGGCTGCATCTCATGAGGAGCATGCGGGACGGTTTCTGGGTATGTGTGTGCTGCAGAGCTGACCCCTGGAGAAGTGGATGGAAATGAGAGCCTGCAGGTAGTGGTGGCGTGGGTGAGACGGGGGACGTCCACTGTCTGGCTGTCCCCTCCCCTCTGCCCTCCAGGGAGGTACGGCCCAGGAGGCTGGGAGAAGGCCGGCAACACCAGTGGAAGGAGAGGGCCGGAGAGCAGAGGTTGCTTGGACGATGGTCACAGGTCGTGCCAGGCTCCAGGGTGCTTCCTGGACGTGGTGGTCGTAGCAGTGGGAAGCCAGCAGAAGCCACTGGAGGCAGAGAGGACCCCTTCCCCCAGCCAAGTGCCTGGAGACCCCCTGCTGTGGCCACAGCCAACTCCCTGCAGGCTAGCCTGCCTCCCAGGGCAGAGCAGGCTGGAAACTGCAGGGACGGAAAGGCCGGGCTAGGAGCAACCTTGGCTAGGCTGATCGCCGACGGGCCATCCCCCTCAGGGGTAAGCCCGGGAGTCGGAGAGAAATCCCAGAAGAAGGTCCAGAGAGATGAATGACCCAAACACACACAATCAAACCCTGACATGAAAGCTGCCGTGCAGTCAAATGTTTTAAAAGCTTGTCTAAACCCACAGAGCAGGTGCTGACTTAGGACATGGGTCTTCCTAAGCAACAAGGGAAAGCAGGAGGGAGGCACATGAGCCTGGCACTCGAGCACTTTGCAGCATAGGACGCTGGGCAAGAGACAAGCAGGCCGCACCAAGCGTGGCTACTGGATCCATCATCTCAACAACAGGAGAAAACCAAAAATGGGGGCCGAGCACGGTGGCTCACGCCCGTAATCTCGGCACTCTGGGGCCGAGCACGGAGATCACCTGAGGTCAGGAGTTCCAGACCATCCTGGCCAACATGGTGAAACCCCCGCTCCCCAGCACCACAGGAGGCAGGGGCCAGCACAGGGAGCTGACATGCCTTGAGCAAAGGTGGGCGCTGTGAGCCACGGACCCACACGTGTCTTACCCACCCCTGCAGCCCGAGAAGGCATGAACCTGGCTGTGCTGGCCTCAGGCATGTGTGCAAGGGGTGTGTGTGTGTTAGGGCTGAACCAAACACTGAGAGGAGAGAAACCAGGCCCCAGACACAGGGCACAGGCCCCGAGGCCCTGGTGCCCAGACCCCCAGGCACCAGGGCAGCCAGGGCTTCAAAGCCACCCCAGTCCCCACTCCTGGACTTGTCCATGGGGAGACCCAGAAATGCAAATGAATCCACTGTCTTTTTTTGAGGCAGGGTTTTGCTCTGTCCCCCAGGCTGGAGTGCAGTGGTGCGATCCCAACTCACTGCAGCCACAAGCTCCTGGTCTCAAGCGATCCTCCCACCTTGGCCCCCAGTGCAGCACGCCATTTCACCCAGCTACTTTTTATTTTTGTAGAGACAGGGTCTCGCTATGTTGTCCAGGCTGGTCTCAAATTCCTATCTTCAATGGATCCTCCCTCCTCAGCCTCCCAAAGTGCTGGGATTACATGAGCCACCGTGTTCGACCACCTCATGAGCCTCCAGGCCCAGCCAGAACTGACTGTGGTTTCTAAGTCAATGAACACAAGTCTAGGCAGCTTTATCTGCCTCAAGCATGTGGCGTGAACAGAAGGCAGATTCAAACGGCAGGCCTGCCCTCAGCTGGCACCTAGGGGGTGTTGGGAAGGTTCCCACTGTCCCCTGACAAACAAGTGGCAGCTGGCTGTGCCTGAGTGCTGTGCACACTCAAGCCAAACTGTGTCCTCTGGGGCCTGGGACCCGTAAGTCCCAGCAGAGCCATCTCTAGGACCAGCCCCTGGGGCCTTAGACTTCCAGCAGACAGCAGCTCCCACCATCCTCACAGCTGCTGGGGAGGGGAGCATGGGCGGGAGACCCCCAGGGAGGACCGTGGGAGCTGTGCCCAGGACCCTGGATGCCCCACACGCCTCCTGCCTCTGCTGACTCTGTTCGGCGCCGTCCCCACAATTCACTGTGGCTGTGGAGACCACGAGTCTTCTGGGGAATCAGGCAGCCGGGGGTGCTATGGGACACAGCACCCATCCCTTTCCTCCAACGCTGAAAGTGACTGCTCTTAGTGACTTTCACACACGGCTTTGCTGTGCATCCTCTCTGTCCGTTTCCACTCTGTTCCCAACATCGCTGTTGCCGAGACGACGCTCAAGAGTCTCTCGTCCCCCTGGGGCAAGGCCAGTCCTGCTGCACTTCACATGCAGAACTACCAGCCAGGACCCTGCAGGAGCCACAGCCATGGGACCGGTGGGCGGTGGGCCGGCCCCTGACAGATGGAGCTTCCTCTAATCTTCCGACAGCCACAACTCAGGCAGGCAACGTCACAGAGGTGGCCACAGGTGCGAGCGAGCTCACGCCCTGCTCTGGGGACATGCAGGCCCACTAAGAACAGGTTTCTCTCTACAAAAGGTTGCACAGACATGAGGCGCACAGTTAATGGCACCACACAGCCAAACGTGGAGCACACATGGATACACACAGCTCACACAGGCACTCACACACATGCTGACGCATGCACACCGCTCACACAGAGGGACTCGTACACATGCTGAGGCGTGCACACAGCTCACACTCAGGCACTCGTACACATGCTGAGGCGTGCACACAGCTCACACAGGCACTCATACACATGCTGAGGCGTGCACACCGCTTACACTCAGGTACTCGTACACATGCTGATGCGTGCACACCGCTCAGACTCAGGCACTCGTACACATGCTGACGCGTGCAGACAGCTCACACTCAGGCACTCGTACACATGCTGACGCGTGCACACAGCTCACACTCAGGCACTCGTACACATGCTGACGCGTGCACACAGCTCACACACAGGGACTCGTACACATGCTGATGCGTGCACACCGCTCACACTCAGGGACTCGTACACATGCTGACGTGTGCACACCGCTCACACTCAGGGACTCGTACACATGCTGACGCGGGCACACAGCTCACACTCAGGCACTCGTACACATGCTGACGCGTGCACACAGCTCACACAGGCACTCGTACACATGCTGATGCGTGCACACAGCTCACACTCAGGCACTCGTACACATGCTGATGTGCACACAGCTCACCGTTCACAGACACACAGGCACTCCTACACATGCTGATGTCCATGGATCACACACAGGCACTCGTACACATGCACATAGCTCACACATATGCACACATGCTCACACATGCATATGCTCATACACACACATGCACGTGTGCACTCAGTCTCACAGCTCACACGAACATTCAAGCACCAGCACACATGCTGACACCAACACTCACACACATGCCCATACATGCTCACATCATATGTACATATCCTTACACACACACCAGCATTTACACACGCACAAGTGTTTACACACATACATGTTCATAACGCCCATGTCCTCACACAGTCACAGACACATCCTTACACATGGGCACACATGCTTACACATGGGCACATATGCACCCACAATCACGTGCACAGACACTGGGCCACATGCCGGCACAAGGGCACACATCTACCTGGTGCTGAAGACACAAAACAGCGATCACAGCACAAAGGAAAGAACAAAGGAACACGGCGGAAGGTGTCGCCGGCTGTAGAAGGAATGCAGTGCCCATGACGGGCTGCATGTGGCTCCCACGTGACAGGCGCCAACCCAACCCAGCTCCTAGGTTGTTTCCTGACACAGCCAACACCCTTGAGCTGGCATGTCCGCAGGGACAGATGAGCAGCCAGCGTGTTCCTGGGCATCCAGCTCCTCCAGAAAACCCAGCACACAAACCCCGGGACACAGAGGCCGCACTCTGGAACACTTCCAGTGTGCTGTGAGCAGAGGCTGCCGGGCCTGTGGGCAGATGTCAGGGGCCAGGGGCCACCCCCACACAGACACGCCCTCTGATGGCCCAGCCAGGGGGAGACTTCCTCCCACCACACGGTCAGACCCACCCACTTGGCCTAAGTCTGAGTAACAAGGGCTTTAACTCAGGGGACTGCCTCAGTGAGGCATCACCACAGCTGTTTCACCCAATTTGCAGCAAAGAGTCCCAGGAACAGCCCAGGAGCACCCAGTGTGAGGGGCATCATCACAGCAAGTGGAGGGTGGGCCCAGGCATCTCCACAGCAGGGCCTTGCCCCACAGGTGTCAAAGGAAAGGGATCTGCCCAGCTTGGGGTGCTGGGCTCCTTCCGACTCCCTGGGACAAAGAGGTGATGCTGTCCCATGCCTTGAGGGCTCCTGTGGAGCCAGCTGTTCCGCCGCAGCTGGGGAGCGAGAACCGGGACTGAGCCTGGAACGAGCACAGCAGGTCCAGGGCCCTGGGGCCTCACACTTACTTGGCAACAGACTGTATGACCTTGGACGAGGTGTCCCTGAGGTTGGTGAAGAGCCGCTCCGTCCCACCCCGCAGAATGTCCAGGAAGCCGCCATAGGGCTGGTCGTACTCCGCCAGGGCCAGGCCTGCAGGGAGACAGTCTCAGCAGGCCACAGGTGCTCTGTCCCACCTCCCCAGGTGCACGATGCCAGGTGGCATGGCCAAGCCCCCCCCACACACACACCCAGCGGCAAGCCAGGCTGCAGCACTGGCAGGTCTGACCCTGTCCTCAGCCTTTCCAGAGACCCACGAAGCGGCCAATCTGGGTATGGAGGTCTATGGGGCTGCCTCAGCACAGCCTAGGCTGGAACTCTGTCTGCCAGGACAGGCCAGTCTCATGGCCACAGCTTCAGGCCACCACCACCACAGACAGGAACACAGGGTGGCAGCCCCTGACCTGGAGGGTCCTGGGAGTGAGGTCTTCACAGGTGGCTTTGGCAGCATGAGTTAGTGTTTTTTTAAAAAAAAAAAAAAAAAAAAAAAGGGAAACCCTGTCTCTACCAAATATACAAAAATAGCTGGGCGTGCTGGCGCATACCCGTAATCTTAGCTACTTGGGAGGCTGAGACAGCAGAATTGCTTGAACCATGGAGTTGGAGGTTGCAGTGAGCTGAGATCGCACCACTGCACTCCAGCCTGGATGAGAGACCAAGACTCCATCTTAAAAAACAACAACAAAAAACAAAGAAAAAACAGGCCAGGCGCGGTGGCTCACACCTGCAATCCCAGCACTTTGGGAGGCTGAGGCGGGCAGGTCACGAGGTCAAGAGATCAAGACCATCTTGGCCAACATGGTGAAACCCTTTCTCTACCAAAAATACAAAAATTAGCCAGGCATGGCAGTGCATGCCTGTAATCCCAGCTACTTGGGAGGCTGAGGCAGGAGAATCATTTGAACCCAGGAGGCGGAGGCTGCAGTGAGCCGAGACTGCGCCATTACACTCCAGCCTGGTGATAGAGTGAGACTCCACCTCAAAAAGAAACAAACAAACAAAAAACCCCCACCTGACCCACGTCCCTCTCGCAGACAGGAGACAGAGGCCCAGGCAGCACGGAGCAGACGGAGGCCCCGCAGAAGCCGGCACTCAAGGACTCACCCTCCCTTGGGCCAGCAGAGACCCAGCCGGCCACAGCACTTGTGCCTGCAGGACCCACACTGTGTGGCCCGGGTGCCCCGAACATGGGGCCGAGCTCCTCCCTGGGAGGCAGAGCTGAAGGACCCAGGTGAGCCCTCCCACACCCCAGCGGAGATAGGGGGTGAGGTCGGGAGGGGGCAGGGCCATGCAGAGCTACACACTCAGCCGCTGCCTGTCAGGACCGTGTCCTCAATGGCTTCCCCGGAACCTTCCGGAGCACTCCCAGGCCCACCACAGGTGCCCACTCCTCACGCAGCAGAAGGGACCACCGCACACCAGTAGCAGTAGCAGAACTGTCTCCCCCACCACCCTCGGCTGTGCAGTGCCCGTTCCTGCACCCAGGCCTCAGGGTTACTGCTGCAGTAAAGGGTTCATCTTGCCCACAGCAGGCTGGCCCTTCGTCCCCACCTCCTGGGAAGAAACCTGGGATGCCCCCTCACTCCCCAAAAGGGGTGTGTTTCCCTGGGGCCTTGGGCTGTGCCAGATACAACGGTGTGATAAACGCTGCTGTCTCGGCCATGGTGCAGGCTGCCTTCCTGGCAGGCACCGCTGTACAGAACCCCTCAGTGAGGCCTCTTCCCTCCGCTGGCTTGAGTCTGACTCCTGTCCCCCTTCCAACCTGCACCAAGACACCAGCTTTGCTGAGTTCTGTGAGCCCCAGTGAACTGTGGAACCCGAAGGTGGGCTCAGGGACCCCAACCGTACAGTTGTCTCCAGTGGGAGAGGAGGCTCTGGGAGAGAATGCCCTCAGCCTCTGCCCCAATGTCCCGCAGGTGCCCAGGTAGCAGCAGAAGCAAGGGACAGGTGGCGGGCGCAGGACAGGGCACTCACCTCCACCGTAGCCACTGCCTGTGGGGCCCAAGGGAGGGGGTGGCCCCCGGGACAGCGCAGCACTCCCGTAGCCTCCATTCTGCTCCAGGAGCTGTGACAATGAAAACGCAGAGGTCAGGGCTCTAAACTGACATCTCACGCCTGCCCACGTAGTAGAGAGGCACAGCAAGGTCACCCTTAGAGCCCATCTTCTGCCCCACCTACAACACAGTGCAAGGGAGGCACTACCCACAGGCCAAAGCCTCAGCTGGAACTCCACAAACAAAACCACACGCACACCCGGGGAGTGGACACTCAGGCGTTTGGAGGAAGTGGGGTCTGCCTCACTCGGGGCCGCCGCGACCGCCCAGAGCTCCAGCCCAGCTTTCGAGATTCTTGGGTTGCACATTCTGTTCCTCTTCCATTTCTGTCTCTTCCCAGTCTGCACAACCATCTTTTTTCTTGTTTTTATTGAAGACAGAGTCTTGCTCTGTCACCCAGGCTGGAGTGAAGTGGCGCAATCTCAGCTCACTGCAGCCTCTGTCTCCCATCCCACACCATCTTAGGCAGACACATGGCCTGTCTGTCCTGGGATGTTCCATCATTTCAGGTCCTGGGTTCTGAAGGCGATCCCGTGGGGCTCACTGCCTTCTGGGGACAGTATTTTTATTCCACTGTGAGCTCAGCCCCATCATGGACTGTTTTCTGGGGGCCTGAGCAGGGGCCTTATGTTTGTCTCTGTGGGGTCCCAGCTTAGAAGCACTGAGGGCCCCATCGCTAGTGGCCTGCCTGCCCATCAGCCCAGCAGCACCTCCTCCTGCCCCATGGAGAACTCCTCCAGCCTGCCAGATGAAGCATGAGGCCCGCACCTCCTCGCGAGCCCACTGTCGTCCATGACCTCCGGGAGTTGAGAGGCATTTTCCGTAGAGCCACCAGGGCAGGAGGACGCCAAGCCCAGGCTGCCCTGCTAAAGAGCGAGGCTGCCCAGGAGCGCTTTCCTTCCACTGCTCTCTGACTGGCCCCAGGGAAGCTGCTGAGAGGTCACCAGCGACACCAACTCTCCCACCTCAGAGTGCCCCACACCTCAAAACGCTCCCCATATCCAGCATCAGGGGTCCCTCCCTCCACTGGTGCACTAGCCACGATGGCTGCCAGAAAGAGGCAACACAGCCCCTCCCCACCTGTGCCTGGCACCTTGGGGCTCCCCTGCTCCCAGGTTTCCACCCCCATGCAGCCCACCAGGAACTGCAAACCCTCCACTCAGCCCTGACGATCCTTCCTCCACAGGAACTGCAAACCGTCCACTCAGCCCAGACCGTCCTTCCTCCACAGGAAATGCAAACCCTTCGCTCAGCCCAGACCGTCCTTCCTCCACAAGAACTGCAAACCCTTCGCTCAGCCCTGACGATCCTTCCTCCACAGGAAATGCAAACCCTTCACTCAGCCCAGACCGTCCTTCCTCCACAGGAACTGCAAACCCTTCACTCAGCCCGGACCGTCCTTCCTCCACAGGAACTGCAAACCCTTCGCTCAGCCCTGACGATCCTTCCTCCACAAGAAATGCAAACCGTCCGCTCAGTCCAGACCGTCCTTCCTCCACAGGAACTGCAAACCCTCCACTCAGCCCAGACCATCCACCCCACACAGGAACTGCAAACCCTCCACTCAGCCCTGACGATCCTTCCTCCACAGGAAATGCAAACCGTCCGCTCAGTCCAGACC
>NW_016107432.1:2792680-2798113 GCF_001604975.1 Cebus imitator
AGCCCAGACCGTCCTTCCTCCACAGGAACTGCAAACCCTCCGCTCAGCCCAGACCATCCACCCCACACAGGAACTGCAAACCCTTCGCTCAGCCCGGACCATGCTTTTCCCATAGGCTCCCATCCTCAGACAGAGACTCAGGCAGTAGTTCTGACCTTCCCTTCCTGTGCTCCACACCCACTGCCTGGGTCAGGTCCACTGCAATGGCTGAAAAGAGGACAAAACGCAGGAGCCAAGAGTCCTGGATCCTTGGACACAGACCCCTCTGAGGGCTGCAGGGGGGCCCTGCATGTCCTGACCTAGTCCCTGAGCTGGGATGTCCGGGGGCCTGTCTGCTCTGCCTTGAGGGTCTGGTGATGGAGACGGTACCCGGTCCATGGCTACGTCAGAAAAGACCCTGAGAGCATCTTCTGTCCAATATGTGCTGCTGCCTCCCAGGCCACACACTTCTACAAAGCACGCAGCCCTGCTGGCCTGTCTCCCCGCCCCCAGGCCCTGATGCTGCCGGCAGCCATGGGTGCCTGGGAAGCGACCCTGGCCAGGCACAGCCCGGAGATGGCTGCAACCACGAGGCCCGGAGTGGAGGGCCAGCTGAGCTGGCCTGGAGACAGGGCCCCAGAAACACAGACGCAGGAGCAACTCACGCCACCCAGAAAAGTGCCTGTAGAACTCAAGGCCAGAGGAGTGCGTGCAGAGTGTGAAGACCTTGGCGACGGCCCCAGTGTGCCCCTGGGTCTTGGCCCTGGGCTTCGGTGGTGCCCCTGCTCCTGCAGGAGCCCAGGGCCCTCAAGAGCTGTGGCTCCACATGAAGTGGGCAGGGACCCCCAGGGTGCAGGGTCCAGATGAAGCGGGGGAGATGTGGGGCTCACGAGTACCTTGCTCACCTCTGTGATGGGAGACTTGGGGTTCACATTGCGGGCGGCTGCAATCTCCTGCAGCTGATGCACCACCTCAGCGATGGACAGCCGCTCCTCTGGGTTCACTTGCAGCATGGCGCCTGTGGCAGAAGCACAGCGTGTGCTCGGCCCCACAGTTCCCCAGGGCCAGCACCCCCTGCACTGGCAGAGGTCACAGACCACCAGAGGCCACTCCCTCTACACACATCAGTGACTTCAGAGGCAAGGAGGGAGCAGCAAAGGGAAGAACAAAAACCAAACTAAATGATCAAAACTCAGAGCACCGCACATTCACCAGCAGGGTGGTCGGCAGGGGAGCTCTGTGGAAGCCACCCCCAGGGACAAGTCAAAACCACGGTGACGGGCCGGGTGAGCAGCGCCGCAGGCTGGGCGGGGCCTCCAGAGCGAGGCCTCCAGAGCGAGGCGAGGTCTGTGCTACAGGGTCTTGCCCCACGGACGAATCCCAGCGGGACTTACGGATGAGGCTGTGGAAGACTGTGTACTGCGTGTCGTGCGGGGGGATTGAGTACTTCCCGTTGACTATTCGAAGTTTCGCTCCATCCTCAAAAGGGTGCTGCCGGAAGCACAGCAGGTACAAGATGCAGCCCAGGGCCTGCGGGGAGACCAGGGCTGATGCTGAAGCTGGTGGGGAGGGCAGCGGTTAACGCTGAGGCTCACAGGGAGGGCAGGGCTGACGCCGAGGCTCCAGGGGAGGGCAGGGGAGATGCTGAGGCTGGTGGGGAGGGCAGGGCTGACCCTGGGCCTGCGGGGATGAGGGCACGAGATGAGCACTGGAGACAAGAGACTGGCCGAGGGGCAGCCCCTCCCTTGGGGATCCCAGGGGTACAGTCGGTGGTGACACAAGCATTGCCTGGCTGTGTGGAGCTGGCAGCAGTGTTTCCCACGGCCCAGGGAAGCCCAGATGCTCCACCTTTATTCGCCACAAAGAACTGTCTAGGCAACAGCGCTAAACAGACTCCAGGCTCTTCAGATGAAAGGTTCCTTTAACAATTCCACGGTTCCCACACTCGTGCACTGAGGATCATGGGCTGGTGGGACCAGCACAGACCCGACGGTGTGCTGTGTGAGGGGCAGTCGCCCGTCCTATCCTCGACAACAGCTGAGGCCCACATTTCCGACTTGACCCCATGCTCAGGGTATAGGGCACAGGGCAGACGCTGCAGGAAGCCGCCTCCTCTGTCCACTCAGGGTTTTCACAGAATTGGCCTTGAACAGTCAGTGATTTCTCATCAATCACCCAATTTTTATGTGAGCCCAGAAGAGGGATTGGTGATCACTTTAGTGTCACCAGGACCCCAGGCCGAGCAAGAGCAGGCCAGGAGTGTCCTCATGTGGGACAGGCAGAAGGCCAGTCACAGGGTTGGGCCAAGAACACAAACAATGACCTTCCACAGCACCGACCTTCCACACCTCAAAGGACAGAGGGCCTCACCCTGCAGCCCCACGTGCTGTGATTCTTAGGCAAACACACTACGGAGGGCCGAGCACCCCACCTGGTGGCTGAATGATGGGGTGAGGGGAAGTCAAAGAACTAGAGGGCAGGGCACCCACCACGTGTGGCCACCCTCAGTCGATGGGGACATGGCCTTGGAGAGGTGCAGGGAAAAGGGAGGACACAGGAGACCACCCTGCTCATCAGGCCCAGCCCTCACTCTGGCCCAGCTCTGAACAGGGGAGCTGAGCCTGCCAAGGCTGGGGCGAGGCGGGGACGGGGCTGAGGGAAGCCTCAGGCAGACCCAGACACGCAGGCTCTAAGCCAACCCAGCTGCACAGGACACTGCGACCACTACTCAGTTCATCCCGTTAGAAGCAGTCGCGGTGGGGCAGGGTGCGGTGGCTCAAGCCTGTAATCCCAGCACTTTGGGAGACTAAGGCCATGGACTGCTCGAGCTCAGGAGTTCGAGACCAGCCTGGGCAACATGGTAAGACCACATCTTCTAACAAAAATACAAAAACATCGCTGGGCATGGTGGTATGCATCTGTGGTCCCATCTACTTGGGAGGCTGAGGTGGGAGGATCCCTTGAGCCCAGGGGGTGGAGGTTGCACCAGTGCACTGGGCGACAGAGAAGACCCTGTCTCCAACAAAAACAAAAACGACAAAGAAGTCGTAGTCACAGTGATTCTTAAGGAAAGGAAAAAGAAAAGAAACGGGAGGGGAGAGGGCACCAAGGAGGCAGGCCGGTTCTGCGTGGCAGGTGCCCACACTGCCTCAGGCCGAGCTGGGACATGCAGAGCCAGGAACGGCCACCGAGAGGCGCCAGGCCTCACCCAGATATCCTGCTTCTCGCCGATCGGGAAGTTCGAATACAGGTCTATGATTTCTGGCGTTCTATACATGGGCGTTGTATTCCTCGTGATCTGAAAAAACACAACATTTTTAAGGGAAAGTCACACCCCACAAACAACGTGTTTTATGTTGCATCACTTGGTGCGGCTTTCCAAACGCACAGCAGAGCAGGGAGCAGCCTGCACCACACACTGTGGCCCACGATGACCTCAGCCTGCCCAGTCCTGCCTCCACCGTTCACCTTCGGACTCAGCTGGTCCAAAGGTGAGGAGGAGGACCGAGTCATTCACCTCCTTCAATCTCCCCTGGCCTCCCGTGCTTCATGGCACAAGGCACCCACATCTTCGCCTGCCATGTACCAATTCTGCTTGCTGAGGAGAAGGGTGTGTGCCCCCTCACCTGGCACAGGGGCCCCACTCCAGAGTGGCTGTGCCCAGAGCCCCAGGGCACAAGACGGGCACCAGGGGAGGAGGCTGCCCACCAGCTTCACCTGACTGGCTCAAGGTTAACAGGTGAGAGCCTCAGCAACACGTACGGGCACTTTGGAGAGGTAGGGCCTGGGGCCGAAGAGCCGTGAGGAAGAGTGAATCTCTGTGCACGGCAGACAGACAAACCCCCACTCTCAACTGCAGATTCACAGGAGAGCAGCGGCAGAGGGGCTCTGTGGTTACAGCAGGACAGCGCATGGCCTGGGGCAGGCCACAATTTCTAAAGGGTACAGAAAATGAGAGCCGACAGAAAGCAGAATAAACCACTCTCCACTCTAAGACCTGCTTTTCAGGAACGATCTCCCTGAGGCCGGAACCGTCAGCTACAAATGCAAGACCCGAGAGCAAGAAGGCCCTGGTGCAGACGCACACATAACTCCTCCAGCTCCAAGACAGGGTGAGAGCGGGTCACGTGCGGGCAGTAGACGCACATGTACTACTCGCCTCTGGAGAAAGGAGCTCGGGAGGAGAGCCAGGCCAGGGGCTCAGAGGAAGGAGGGGCTGTGAGAGAACACGGATGGGGCCACCCTGTGTTCTCAGCTCCACTCTTCTCTATTTTTTAGAGTAGTTGAGAGTAACAAGTCTGTTCATATAAACAGGCAGATAAGCCCAAATGCATTCCAAGTGAGTAACAGAACCACGACAGAGGAGGAAATGAACCCCAGGACTTCTGCGGGCAACCCTCAACAGCCTGTCCTCGGCCTCGGCAGCAGGTCAGGGGAGAAGGCTCCAGGTGAGCCCTGGGCCTTGCAGGATCCGTCTCCTCGGTGAAGGGCAGGTGGCCCTGAGTCTGTGGGCTGTGCAGACGCTGGCCAGGCCCTCACTGAGGATGGACCGTGGCCCCACAGTCGTGCTAGAACTGCAGGTGCCAGTGAGGCCCATGGCTCTGCCATGAGGACGGTGTGTGCTGTGTGGGCGTGAGCACATGTGTACTGTGCACAGCATGTGGGTTCAGAGGGCCTGGGGGACTCCTGGCCTCCGTCCTCAGACACTCCCTGCCCCCATCATTCCTCGTTATTTTCTGTTCCGTGTGGTTTGTACAAATTATGTGCATTTCTTATGCAGTGCAAGCTACCTGTAGACAGGTGCAAAGGTTGCAAATAAGTAGCCTGGGGAGACTGCAGAAAGGATGCCCTGACCCCAGCAGCACCTGGGTCCCACAGCCTGTACTGCTGCAGTGCCTGCCTCTGCCCATCCCAGAAGCCCCCTCCCAGCGGCGAGTGCCAAGGGCGGCTCTGCTGGGTGCCTGCCTCCTTTCAGTCTGGGTCTGTCCCTCTGCCCATCCCGGAAACCCCTTCCCAGCGGTGAGTGCCAACGGCGGCTCTGCCAGGTGCCTGCCTCCTCTTGGTCTGAGTCAGTCCCTTAGGGGGGCGAGGACCCATCCAGGCTGCCACAGGATGTGTCTGCTCACTCCCAGAGGACACGCCACCCAGACTCTCATGCAGACACATTTCTAAGTGATTTTACAAAAAATTTAGCCATTTTGTGTTTTAAAAGATAACAGTTCTGAGGATGGATGGTGAACAACCCTGCAGATGTGTTTCTGCCACCGAGCCACCCCCTTACAATGGCCACACTGATAAAGCACTGTTATGCACATCTTACCACCATCAAAAAATCCAAGAAAAAATAGCCCTGCAACATTCAGGGGTGGGTTTGGGAGGATGACGGAGGTGAAACGCGGTGTTCCACGTTTCAGGACGTCGGCCCGGGGGGACGGAGGTGAAACGCGGTGTTCC
>NW_016107432.1:2798730-2804982 GCF_001604975.1 Cebus imitator
GCCTGGGGGACGGAGGTGAAATGCGGTGTTCCATATTTCAGGATGTGCAGCTGACCGGCCGAGATGTCCGCCTTGGGGGACGGAGGTGAAATGCAGTGTTCCCCGCTTCAGGATGTCCGCCTTGGGGGACGGAAGTGAAATGCGGTGTTCCCCGTTTCAGGATGTCCGCCTTGGGAGACGGAGGTGAAATGCGGTGTTCCACATTTCAGGATGCGGCAGCTAACCGGGACTCGGATGTAGGCCTGGGGGATGCTGCTGAGGTTCTGGCTCCAGGATGGCTGCAGGTCCCCACTCAAAACACCATGGCAGCAAATAGAGTGCTCAGGGTGCAGACCCCAGGGAGGGCCGGCTTCCCCCAGAACGGGCCCCACTCAGCTCACCCGGCAGGGAACAGAGCACCCAGGGAGAGAAACACGGGGAGGGCCGGCTTCCCCCAGCACGGGCCCCGCTCAGCTCATCCGGCAGGGAACAGAGCACCCAGGGCACAGACCTTGGGGAGGGCCGGCTTCCCCCAGCACAGGCCCTGCTCAGCTTACCTCTTCCTCCACCAGAGCTCGCCTCTGCGCACTCCAGCTGTAGTCAGGGTAGTGAGAGATGGTCGTGGCGCTGCCAAAGTCACACAGCTTAATGGTCCCTTGGTTACTAACCAACAAGTTCTCAACCTATAAAATTCCAGAAGACAACCCCGTGAACCTGATGTGGACAGAGACACTTCGGGGAAAATGAACGGGTGTTAGACACAGCCAGGGCCCTTCCCAGACAGCTCTCACCCAGGGCCACAGCTGCTGGGCGCCCTCCGGCACCTCCCACTCGTGGGCACAGCCAGCTCTGCACTGGCCAGCAAGGGGTGCAGGGGCCGCTCTAGGCCTACGCAGAGGGGCTCTGGCAGGCAGAGGGGCCCAGCCCAAGAAGCAGACCCCGAGGGGCTGAGGAATTTCACAAAGGTCAGTAAAGGGGTCTTCCTTAAACATGTCTTAAATCACTTATGATCAAATATGTGTAACTCAGAAAAACAAAAGCAGAAAATCAAAAAACCAACCATAAATCAAAAAAAGTAACTCAATTAATAATGTGGCACATAGGGCCGGGTGTGGTGCCTCACGCCTGTGATCCCAGCACTTTGGGAGGCCGAGGCGGGAGGATCACCTGAGGTCAGGAGTTCAAGACCAGCCTGGCTAACGTGCTGAAATCCAGTCTCTACAAAAGTAGAAAAATTAGCCAGGTGTGGTGGTGGGCACCTGTAGTCCAAGCTACTCGGGAGGCTGAGGCAGGAGAACCACATTAACCCAGCAGGTGGACGCTACAGTGAACCAAGATCGTGCCACTGCACTCCAGCCTGGGCAACAGAGAGAGACTCTCTCTCAAAAAATAAAAAAATAAAAAATGTATATTCAGACACGAAGCGGCAGAAAGGGCCCCACAATGGTGAAGTCGCGTTACAGTTCATCATGTAGCTCCGGCAGGCCCAACAGGGAATCCAGCGAGCACGCCGAGAGGCCACAGATGTCAGTGGCTGCCCGCACCACAGGCTGGCACTCAGCCCATTTGCTAGCACTGGTGTCCACCAGCACAAAGGAGAAAGCCTCACCCCCAGCTCACACAGTCAAGGAAGCCTCAGCCCCAACTTTAAGGCAAACCACAGCTCTCTTGGAAGACGGCCCACAGGAGCTCCTCCTGAGCTAGGGAAGGAGTGGCTTCTTCAACAAGATACAGATGTCACAGACATGGAGGAGGCAGGCAAGGGGGTCCCCTCTGGAGAGAGAGAGCTGTGCCAGCACAGGGCTCCAGAAGGCAGCATGACCACCACAGATGGAAGGTGCTCGGCATGCATGCAGCCAGCACAGGCTCCCACGGGCAGCGAGGGGAGCGCAGACACTACCCCAGAGGATGCCCAGGTTCTGAAGAGCCAGTCTCATCGACAGGAGAAAAAGGCAAACTGAGGCCATGGGCACCCTGGACAGGCTGAGGGAGCAGCACCCGCCATGCCCCGGGCGGGCGAAGCATGGAACCGCAGTGTCCGAGAGTGCAGGGGACACCCAGGGTTGGCTGCAGACGCCCTCCGACCACAGCGCCCTGCAGGCCTCTGTCCTACAGAGGACACCTGCTCCATGGACCAGTGAGCTGGACGGGCTGTCCACAGGTGCAGACAGGAGGGCTCGTCGTAAACAAGAAAAGGAAACGGGTACACGTGCCACCCACGGCAGACCATAGGGAACCCAGTGAAGCCCATGCCCAGCATGGGCCCGTGAGGAAGTGCAGGACACACGTGGAACAGGGCCGAGAAAGAGAATCAGATGCAGAGCGGGGCCTGGCTCTACCCACAGGACATCCAGGGGAGAAAAGATGAGCGACCCTGGCTCGGATGCAGAGCACACAGAGGGAAGCAGCAGCAGCACGCAGTGACTGAGGCCAGGAGTGCCCTCACCCCCACACGCCTGCCCGTGCCCACTTATAGCCAGTAGAGATGAAGCATGGGGCAGGCACATGGGGCATGCACTGCCTGCCCCTCCGCAGACAGCCACCCAGACTCCTGCAGCAGAGGACATGGGACGCACCCAGACTCCTACAGCGGAGGACCCGGGACCCGCCCAGACTCTCGCAGCGGAGGACGAGGGACTCGCCCAGACTCCGGCAGTGGAGGACTCGGGAGCCGCCCAGGCTCCCAGGGGAACTCTGCGGGCTGCAGTGCGGCCCGGGCTCTGGCCACATAGCCATGGAACAGCAGCAAAGACCACTGCTGTGAAGTGCAGGGCTGGCTCACAAACAGATTCTTCATGAATTTTAACCCTTCTGTTTCTGTTTTCCTTAAGACACACACTCGAGCACCGCTACACAATCCATCACACTTCAAAAACGTGAACCAGGAGGGTCTCGGTGCCACTGAGAGTCTCCTCAGGAAGAACCAGCCAAATGACCAACGGCACCATCCACCGGCATCACCTGCCCGGCCTGGAGCCCCGAAGCCCCTTCCCACCAGAACAGAGCCTCAGGCACATCAGTTTCTGCAAGCCAGGGGTCTTGCCTGCAACCTTGAAGAACCTCCCCTCAAAAGCAACCCTGTGTGCTGGGCACAAGGTATTTTTAGAAAACGAAAATGCAAGGAAAGAAGAAACGGAAGAGAGGGAGGAAGGGAAGGAGCAGGAGCAAAAGGGCCTCGGGCATGGCTGGGGAAGGCTCCAGGGTGATGCCCACAGACTTCTGCCCTGTGGCATCTGTCCAGCTGGCCACCTTACACCCTGGCTTTCTAGGCCCTCTGAGATCAGGGGACAAATGAAAAAGGCCACGTGTATCCATAGTGAAAATCTACGTGAAGATCCATTTGCTATAAAGTAGGAGCATACAGCAAAGCAGGGAAAAGGCTGACCTAACCGGAGACATGCAGAGTGAAACTCCCGCCAGAGACCAGGCCCCGGTGGGCTGAGGAGGAACTAGCTGTGCAGGAAAAACAGCTCAGCCTGGCCACCCAAGGCTTGGGGCCCCCACCCAGGGCACATGAGGAGAGCCACGGCCTTGTGCCCCCCACCCAGGGCACACAAAGGGAGACGGAGCCTTGTGCCCCCCTACCCAGAGAACATGAGGAGAGCCAGGGGGCTCTGGGGCCTCCTAGGCACCTATAAGCAGACGCTGGAGGGGAGGCAGGGCCTAGGCGGCTGCACAGACACACACGAGCCAATGCACTGGGTGCAGGTGGACAGAAGGACACAGCTCCCACCTCAAGTCACATGAGGTCAATTCCTCTGGACACAAGCCAGGTGGATTTCAGCTCCTGGGACGAGAGGCTGGGGTGGGTGCTGGGAGCAGGACCTGAAACACAGCTCCGTGCTCCGCAAGAGACACCACAGGGCTTCGGCCTCACTGGCCTCCTTGTCCCCTTGGCCTGAGCAGCGTGGGAGAGCCAAGGCCAGCACTGGGCGTCCTCCATGAGCCGTGGCCAAAGGTGCCGCTCTAGATTAAGAGGTCTGAGAGGAGCTGCACTTTGGGAAAACCAGGGAAGGCTGAGAACAGGACAGCAGGAGACGATGCTCGGTTCCCCACACCTCACCGTGGATCGCAGTGTCTAAATCATAGAAGGAATGTCCTGGGGCGCGGTGGCTCACATCTGTAATCCCAGCACTGTGGGAGGCTGGGGCAGGTGGATCACAAGGTCAGCAGTTCGAGACCATCCTAGCCAACATGGTAAAACCCCGTCTCTACTAAAAATACAAAAATTAGCCAGGTATGGTGCCAGGCACCTATAGTCCCAGCTACCCAGGAGGCTGAGGCAGGAGAATCGCTTGAACCTGGGAGGCAGAGGCTGTAGTGAGCCAAGATTGAGTTACTGCGCTCCAGCCTGGGTGACAGAGCAAGACTCTGTCTCAAAAAAAAAAAAAAAAAAAAAAAGGGAAAAAAAAAAAAAACCTTTAAAAAAAAAAAAAAAAAAAAAAAAAGAGAAATGTCCTCACATCCCCAAAGACATGGCCAAAAGTATCTGGGAGCGAAGAGGCTTTAAAACTCCTCAGCAGGCCGGGCATGGTGGCCCACACCTGGAATCCCAGCACTTTTGGAGGCTGAGGCAGGTGGATCACTTGAGCCCAGGAGCTCAAGACCAACCCAGCAACATGGCGAAACCCCATCTCTACTGAAAATACAAAAATGAGGCAGGAGTGGTATGCACCTGTGGTCCCAGCCACTCGGGAGGCTGTGGTGGGAGGATTGCCGGGCCCAGTCGGTGGAGGCAGCAGTGAGCCTTGTTAGTGCCATTGCACTCCAGCCTGGGCTGCAGAGCCAGGCTCTGACTCAAAAAGACCCCCAAAAACCTCTTCAGCAAAGCAACTGTTTCAGCCAGGAACACGGGGCCACCATGGGGAGGGCGGGGCCGCTGTGAGGAGAAGAGAACGGGGCGCCGCGAGGAGAATGGGGCCACAGTGAGGAACACAGGGCCACCACGGGCAGGCTGGGCACAGGCTTCATCACAAAGTCCTGGGTTTTTTAAAAGACACCCTGGTGGGAATGAAAACCGGGCCCCAAACCGGAAGACGCCTTCGGCACAAGTGACATCTAAGATGATGAGAATACATAAGCTGTCCCAAACACACAAACCAGTGGGAAAACATTTTTAAAAGGCAAGAAACAAAAGAAACTTTACTGAAGAGCAAGACCGCAGTGACTCGAACAAACATTGAACTTCGTTAACATCAGGAAAAGGCAAATCACAACCCATCAGCCAGTACTACCCACCAGGCCAGCCCAATCAACACAGGCAACTCCAAGCACAGACAGCCCACGGGATGGGAGTGTCCTCGGTGGGGCTGTGGGAAGCAGTCACGTCACACGGAAAACCGTAAGGTGCCAGTGGCTGTGTGGAGCGCAGGCCCAGCCCCAGCCCAGAGCAGCTGTGTGGTGGTGTGGTGGGCAGGGCGGCCATTTACATTGCCAGTGGCTCACACCCACATCATGGCAACCCCAGGACACCATGCCTCAGAGAAACCCGTGGTGACAGCAGAGATGGGCAGGGAGTCTGCCCGTGAACAGAATGGGAGGGGCAGTGGGGAACAGTCATGAAGTGCAGGGAGCTCCCCTCAAGCTGAACAGGTAAGGGTCCAACCCCCTCCGCAGTGCCTGAGACAGGGCCAGGCAGAGTAGCACTCAGCTTCCTCCGGGATCCAAGAGGAGCCGCTGCAGGGTCCAAGACTGCCCAGGGGCCAAGGAAGGGGGACAGAGTGAGCAGGAGTGGGGGGCCAGGGCTGACACCACTGGGGGGGCCGAGGAAGGAACTTGGGTTGAGTAGGAGTGGGGGACCCAAAGTGACACCACCAGCGAGGACCCTCGTCCGCAGCTCCCCACAGAGATGGGAGTGAGCAAGCGCCCAGCGTGGGGACCTGGAATTCCAGATGGAAGCTCCAGGCTGTGAGCACCCCCACCGGGAGTGAAGAGCCCTAGCACGGAGGTGGGTCCATCCCCACTGTCGGCAAAGGCCTGTGAGACAGGCGGTAATTCTCTTCAGGTTGGAAGGGCAGTTTCTGGAAGATCCGCCTCCACTGTTGAGAAGCTCATGCACATCTTCTCAGGTGAGAAGACACAGCCTCACCTGCCACACACCCGCCTCCTCACCGCGAGACACCACGGGACCCACCAATGGAGGCTGAGCAGCTGGAGTGGGGAGTGGGGGCCACTACCTTGAGGTCCCGGTGGATGATGGGTGGGGAGTGGGCCCGCTACCCTGAGGTCCCGGTGGATGATGGGTGGGGAGTGGGCCCGCTACCCTGAGGTCCC
>NW_016107432.1:2805664-2811548 GCF_001604975.1 Cebus imitator
CCGCTACCCTGAGGTCCCGGTGGATGATGGGTGGGGAGTGGGGCCACTACCCTGAGGTCCCGGTGGATGATGCGTCGGGAGTGGGGCCACTACCTTGAGGTCCCGGTGGATGATGGGCGGCTTTTGCCGGTGCATGTGCTGCACCGCCCGGCACGTCTGGTAGAAGATCTTCAGAATGGTGTCACACGACAGCGGACCTCGAGACTCTGTTTTCTTTAAAAATTCCACCAGCTGCCCTAGAAGAGAACAAGACTCACACTGAGGCAGAGAACAGGGTCTGGAGGCCAGAACCTACGGCCGCATCACGGGACTTCCCCAAACCACACTAAGAGGAAAACCCTCGCTTTCCAGCCCAAGAAACAAAAGGACCAGAGGCGGCTCCCCGTGACCCTTCCTGCCTGGCAGTCGGGACGCTGGCAGGTGGGAAGTGGACTTGGCCACACGTGAGACTTACTGAAGGCCAAGTCTGCGTCTGTGGCGGCGTGACCACCTACGTCGGTGTCTGCACAGGAGCCAGCCCTTTGTGACTTCACCTCATGCTTGGGCTGCTGCTGTCTGCACCCGTCAGACCGACTGCGGCTCCCACATCACCGACGGGAGGGGAGCGTGAGTGGCTGGGGAGAACCTCTAGGGTATGTGGACCCAGGAAGATTCTGCTCAGGCCACCCCCACACAGCGGCATGCACTTTCGTTTTCAACAAATCCCCGCGTTTGTTCTGGTGTTGCTACTTTCTTTCTTTGCTTTGCAGGGAGTGTTGCCCAATTCTTTGTTCAAAACGCCAAGAACCTGGACAACGTGCAGTTACCACCCTCTGCCGTTACACCATCGCCGTGGAGCCACTAACCCCGCTCTGCCCTCCCTGGCCCAGGCTACGTTACGGACTCCGCCACACCGGGACGCTGCCGAGTCAAGCCCACCCTGGGCACTGGTCCCGTCTTTCCTTTAGCTGCTGCAGAAAGGGTTACAGGTGTGAGGATGCCCACCACAGCCCGTGTACGGGACCCCCACCCAGCAGCAGGGGTGGGCCTGGAGCAGCCCCACAGTCAAGTCACACAGAGCAGAGGCCGGCGTGCACAATGCACCATGAACATGGGAAACACACCGTCCCCAGTAGCCAGCCAGGTGTGTCAGTAACGTGACAACCACGTCAGCATCCCAGCAACAAACCAGGCGTGTCACTAACACGGATGCGAAAAGAAGTGACCACAAATACACAAGTGCTGAAACCTCTAAGTGAACACCCAGTGTCCTTAGATGACAAATATCACTTCACATTCACAGTCTCAGCCTCTGCATGGCCCACACCCCAGGGACCCCGTCCTGCTGTGGCTGGCCCCTTCCAGCCCCCCTGCCCTGGCCTAACCAGGAAACCAGGGAGGGCTGGGGTGGCACACAGGGCTGAGGACCTGCTGGGGCCCAGAGCATTCACACTACTAGTCACTCCAGCACCCCTACGCGGCCCCCGTCGACGTCCAGACCCAAGCCATCCTGCGGCTACCCTGGTCTTACGCTGGGTCCTGCTGATTTCAGCTGCCTACAGCCCAAGCGTGGGAGCATCCCTGGGGCTCTGACTCCTGGGCCCCATCTGTTCAGCCCCATGCTCTTGCCCAGCTGCTGTCACCCTCTGCTCAGCGCACTCCATGCCCCTGATGGCCAATACCCATGCAGCCCCAGAGCCCAGACCATCACCACCACCCACGGAACCCGCCCAGGGTCTCCCCCATGCTGCCTGAGCTTGCACCCCTAGCCACACCAGCCTCCCTCCCCCGCCACCTCAGGACCCCACACACTGCTCTTGCAGTCAGAATGCCTCCCAGACCACCCCTTCCGCTCACCTCCCAGGGACCCAACTCGACCCACAGCACCTAAACATGTACCCTCCCCCGGGACTCATTCTCTCCTGCGTTCTGGGAGCCACCCAACAACCTGGCATAGGCTTGGATCAGCTGTGTGGCAAATCACTGAGACTCTGGTGCCTGCACACAGCAGAGTGTGTGCCCGGCTCAATTCGACCACTCAGCAGAGGCAGCCCTGCCATCTAAGGCCTGGTTTGAGAGCACAGACAATGTGAGCATGAGAACGTGAGGGCCCGGCGTGAGAGCAGAGACAGCGCGAGCGTGAGAACGTGAGGGCCCGGCGTGAGAGCGCAGAGACGGCGCGAGCGTGAGAACGTGAGGGCCCAGCGTGAGAGCGCAGAGACGGTGCGAGCATGAGAACGTGAGGGCCTGGCGTGAGAACGTGAGGCCCGGCGTGAGAGCGCAGAGACGGCATGAGCATGAGAACGTGAGGGCCCGGTGTGAGAACGTGAGGCCCGCCGTGAGAACGTGAGGGCCCGGCGTGAGAGCGCAGAGATGGCATGAGCGTGAGAACGTGAGGGCCCGGAGAGCACAGAGACGGCGTGAGCGTGAGGACGTGAGGCCCGGCATGAGAGCGCAGAGACGGCGTGAGCGTGAGAACGTGAGGCCCGGCGTGAGAGCGCAGAGACGGCGTGAGCGTGAGAACGTGAGGCCCGGCGTGAGCGTGAGAACGTGAGGGCCCGGAGAGCACAGAGACGGCGTGAGCATGAGAACGTGAGGGCCCAGAGAGCACAGAGACAGCATGAGCATGAGAACGTGAGGCCCAGCGTGAGAGCTCAGAGACGGCGTGAGCATGAGAACATGAGGGCCCGGAGAGCACAGAGACGGCGTGAGAGCGCAGAGACGGCGTGAGCGTGAGAATGTGAGGCCCGGCGTGAGAGCGCAGAGACGGCGTGAGCATGAGAATGTGAGGGCCCGGCATGAGTGTGAGAACGTGAAGGCCCGGTGTGAGAGCGCAGAGACGGCGTGAGCGTGAGAACGTGAGGGCCCGGCATGAGTGTGAGAACGTGAAGGCCCGGCGTGAGAGCGCAGAGACGGCGCGAGCGTGAGAACGTGAGGGCCCAGCGTGAGAGCAGAGACGGCGCGAGCGTGAGAACGTGAGGGCCTGGCGTGAGAGCGCAGACACGGCGCAAGCGTGAGAACGTGAGGGCCCGGCGTGAGAGCGCAGAGACGGCGTGAGCGTGAGAAGGTGAGGGCCCGGCGTGAGAGCACAGAGACAATAGGAATGTGAGGACGCTCACCGCAGCTCGGGCTGGCCTTGCTGAAATTGACTCACAGATGGGACGTGCCCGGATGCCCCCAGCACAGCCCAGCACGGCCCCCACCTGCCCGCCGAGTCTCTAGGCACCCAGCTCTGCCGGCCCTGGCCCTCAACCCCAGGCAAGAGCCCCGCTAAGCCAACCACAGCTGCCTCAAAAGCTTTGTGCCCAACCCTCAGAGAAACGGGGTGCTCAGCAAGAGAGGAACAGACCCAGGAGAGGCTGAGGCCGGCCTGGGGATCAGCCTGCCCTCTATGTTGGCTCTGGCAACACAGATGGGATGAGTCTGTGTCAGTGGTAACCGGCCCCTGTTCAGTTTCTCATTCTCAGTGAGAATAAACAGGATTTTTAAAAGTGAAAGACCTGTATGCGGCCAAGGGGGGAACGGCTATGTGGCCATTCCCTCAGAGGGCACTGGAGGGGATGCTTCACGGGAGGGCCGGGCACATGTCGGGAGCCTGCCTCGAGGCCTCTGCAAGTGAGGCCTGTACCTGCAGCTGCACAGGGTGCCCATGTCCCTCCCGCTTCTGAGAGATGCCGTGGCTCTCCCTGGCACAGCTGTGCCATCCACAGAGCCCTGCGGCTCAGCTCTCCAGCCGCACACCCAGCTCCAGGCGGGCAGTCCCAGGAGCGTGCCGGCGGACGCATGTGTTAGTTTGCCTCCTGTATTTATGACTTGAAGGGCTGGGCCTGACCCTCTCCCTCCCACGGCACCCCACGCAGGAGCGGCACTGAGCCGCTGGCTCCACCCCTCCCCACCACTCCCGACACCCACCACCCTAGGAATGTGCTGGACACGAGCAGCTTCCATTCTCATCCCCGTCCTGCTCAACCTTCCAAAGCCAGGGTGTCTAGAACCAAGATTACACCTTGCAAAGGCTTTCTCATCTCCCAAGTGATGAGCAAGGGACATAATCAGCAAACCGTCCATCACTGGACCCACGGGAAGCCCATCTGGACTTTATCCAGGTTGTACCAAGTGCTGGGCAGAGGGTGGGCAAGGCTCACACAGCAGCGGCTGCAGCTCCAGGAAGCCTGCAGGCCAACACCCACAGCAGCCTTCGGGATGGAATGAAGCGAAGGCACTGTGTGGCACAACACCGGAGCAGGGCACTCTTGCCAGTGATCCCAGCACTTCAGGAGGCCTCGGTGGGAGGATCGCTTGAGCCCAGGAGTTCAAGACCAGCCTGGGCAACATAGCGAAACACTACCTCTACAAAAATACAAAACTTGGCCAGGCACAGTGGCCAACACCTGTCATCTCAGTGCTACAGGAGGTCAAGATGGGCAGATTGCTGGAGCTCACAAGTTTGAGACCAGCCTGGCAACATGGCAAGACTCTGTCTCTAAGAAAATTTCACTCTTTAAAATTAGCCAGACATGGTCATGCACGCCTGTAGTCTCATCAAGTCCAGAGGCTAAGGCGGGAGGAAAGCTAGAGTACTGAATTTTGAAGCTACAGTGAGCTATGAGCCACTGCAGTCCAGCCTGGGCAACAGAACAAGACCCTGTCTCCAAAAAATATGCTTGACAGGCCAGGCACGGTGGCTCACGGCTGTAATCCCAGCAGTTTGGGAGGTTAAGGTAGGTGATCACCTGAGGTCGGGAGTTCAAGACCAGCCTGACCAACATGGAGAATTCCCATCTCTACTAAAAATAAAAAAATTAGCTGGGTATGGTGGCACATGCCTTTAATCCCAGCTACTCAGGAGGCTGAGGTAGGAGAATCACTTGAACCTGGGAGGCAGAGGCTGCAGTAAGCCGAGATTGAGCCACTGCACTCCAGCCTGGGTGACAAGAGCAAAACTCTGTCAAAAGCATATACACACACACGTAAATATATGTGCCTGATACAGTAAATTTTTAAAAAAGGAGAATTACATAAAGTAGAATTTCATTTCTATAAGTGCTCATACAACTCTGTGTTCCTGTTTTGAGAGGCAGTCTCACTGTCACTCAGGCGGGGGTGCAGTGGTGCAATCTTGGCTCACTGCAACCTCTGCCTCCCAGGTTCAAGCAACCACCCTGGCCTCCCAAAGTGCCAGGATTACAGGCATGAGCTGCTGCGCCTGGCCGAACTCTGTGTTGCTTGTATTTTGTCAACGAGCACATGTTCTTTTATAATGAAAGCTGACGACAATGCGAGACACCATGAAGCGGGAGGCCCATGGCGCTGTTTTACGCAGCACACAGGATGAATTCACATCCCACCGGTGTCAGCACCTCCCAGCTACAAGGGAAGCCCCAGAAGCACAGCCCAGGAGCTGGTGTCAGAGCCCAGAGACATCCAGAGAAAAATGTGCCGTGAACAACAGAGACTAACACACATCGAAGCCCACCACACACAGGAGCCCTGGCGAGGTCCTGGTGTGTGCACAGGAAGGGGAAGGGCTGGGAGCCTTGGTGAGCCCTGGTGTGTCTGTGCAGGAAGGGGAAGGGCTGGGAGCCTTGGTGAGCCCTGGTGTGTCTGTGCAGGAAGGGGAAGGGCTGGGAGCCTTGGTGAGCCCTGGTGTGTATGAGGGAAGGGGAAAGGCTGGGAGCCTTGGTGAGGCCCTGGTGTGTGTGTGGGGGAAGGGGAAGGGCTGGGAGCCTTGGTGAGGCCTGGTGTGTCTGTGCAGGAAGGGGAAGGGCTGTGAGCCCTGGTGTGTGCACAGGAAGGGGAAGGCCTTGGTGAGGCCTGATGTCTGTGCAGGAAGAGGAAGGGCTGGGAGCCTTGGTGAGGCCCTGGTGTGTGCACAGGAAGGGGAAGGGCTGGGAGCCTTGGTGAG
>NW_016107432.1:2811852-2818824 GCF_001604975.1 Cebus imitator
GCCCTGGTGTCTGTGCAGGAAGGGGAAGGGCTGGGAGCCTTGGTGAGCCCTGGTGTCTGTGTGGGAAGGGGAAGGGCTGGGAGCCTTGGTGAGGCCTGGTGTGTGTGTGGGAAGGGAAAGGGCTAGGAGCCTTGGCGAGGCCCTGGTGTTTGTGAAGGAAGGGGAAGGGCTGGGAGCTTTGGTGAGGCCTGGTGTGTGTGTGGGAAGGGGAAGGGCGGGGAGCCTTGGCGAGGCCTGGTGTGTGAGCATGAAGGACTGGGAGTGACAAGTCAGGGACGGGGAGACAGCCCAGCACAGACTGCACGGCACAGCCTCACCAAATCGCGAGGATTTCCTAGGGGTACAAACGCTGATGACCTTCGTGGAATTTCTCTCAGGCTGTATAGGATTATGAAACTTTCTGGTCTTGATGTTTGCACCTTATTTTTAAATGGTTAGAATGGAGAGAGAGGAAGCTGCCGTGGGACCTGCTGGAGTCTGGGGAGCCCCATGGGCAGGAAGTGGCCGCCCCTCATGCTGACTTCAAGTCTTCCGCAGGTTTGGTGTCTTAGAACATGGTGCTGAGAACTCAGGCGGCACATCCCCAGTGTCAGTCTGAGGAACTGGGGCCACCTTGCAGCATCTCCTCAGCCTCCGGTGGCTCTGACCCCCAGGAGACGTCTCGGCCACATCAGGCATGCATCCACCACCCATGCCAGGACAACCCTGGCAACAGGAGCTGAAGGACCACAGAGGGGCCTGAGCCAGCTGTCAGGCGTGGTGCCAAGGAAGGGCTAGGTAGGGCCCCAGGCGGAGGAGCGTGGTCAGAGCCAGGGGCCTGCAGGCGGTCAGGTCTCACCCGGCTCAGCCCAGGGCACAGCTGCAGAGAGGACACCCTGCCTGAGAGGGCAGTGACAGGTGCAGCCACTGCATGGAAGCGGCTTACACAGCACAATCCACCCTCCCTCACTCAGCGCAGGGTCCCCCAGCTCAGCACAGGGACACCTCCACTCAGCAGCGCAGGCCCCCCGCTAAGTGCAGTCCCCTCCTCCACTAAGCTCAGGGCCCCTCCAACTAAATGCAGGACCCCCCAACAAAGCACAGAGTCCCCCCTCCCTGCTAAGCACAGGGCCCCCTCGAAGCTCAGGGCCCCCCTCAGAGTGGGTGTCTACCCTCAGCTGTTCCACTTCTGAACACACGCCCCTCCTGCTGCCCCACCACTACCTGTCCCCTCAGGCCTGCGGGAACGGAGCTGGCTGTTGCATGACAGCTCTCATGCAGCTCTGGTGCCCTCCCCACAGGCTTCCTTCTGCGGGCTCCCCGCCTCAGTCTCCCCTGCTGCTCCTGCCTCCCGGGCTCTCGTCTCCCAACTCTCTCTGCCTAGGTGACAGACGCAGGGGAACCACTGTGTCACTGCCCCCTCGCCGGCTAGGCTGCAGCTCTGAGGCCTCCCCGAGTGCCCAACTTCCCCTCACGGGAGCACAGGAGCTCTGGAGGGCACCACACAAGGCAGGGGTCACGGGTAGAGCCGTTTCCCCTTTGCAGACACAGCCTGAGGCTCAGCAAGGCCAGCCCAGCCTCAAGCCAGTCAGTGTGGGCTCCAGTGACACCAAGGCAACCTCCCCTGAAGTCACTCACACAGACCACTGCTCCCACAACTCTCCAAAAGGCACCCTCTGATCTGCTGGCCTCTCTTCCTGTCCTGCCGTCTTCTTGGGCTCAATGCTGATGAGGTTGGGCACCTGCAGAGGGCCTGGAGTTGTCCACCTCTGCGGCCTCTCCCCTCCTCTCCTCACTGGGACCCCAGAGCCCCGAGAAGGACAGACAGCAGTACCGTCCACCCCTGCTCAACACCCGCTCACAGAAGACCACCACATTCCACCCTGTCAGGACCCCAGAGCCCCGAGGACAGACAGCGGCACCCTCCACCCCTGCTCAACACCCGCTCACAGAAGGCCCCTGCGCTCAGCCCCATGTGGCCACTGGAGACAGGAGGATGGGAACCCCGCTCTCTGGCTGCCCACAGCTCTGTGAGGAAACAACACAGGAGACCCACCGGGCAGTGGCAGCTCACGGGGCGTCGGCGTGGGCCTCTCGCAGCTCCTGACAGGCAGCTGCCCGCACTTCCCACTAAGACCAGCATGGCCCGAGAGAAGATGCTGAGAACGCTTCCCAGCGATGTAGCCACGTTAGAAGCACCAAGCCGGCCCCACAGGACGTTACCTTTACAGAGCTCCGTGAGCAGCAGGAACTCAGCCTGCCCCGTGTCCGACTCCTCTTTGCCTATGGACGCTGCTGAACAGAACTGGACGATATTCGGGTGCCCGGAAAGCCTTTTCTGCAGTTGTGTTGTTAAAGGAGAACGTGCATAACCATGTCCACCGTTCTGTGCACTTAAAAACAAATGTACCCAACATGAAAACGCTAAGTCCTAATACTTGAATCGACTCCCCTTGCGATTTGAGACATCAGAGTGGAAGATGAGGACAGAGTGGGAGCGACCAAGAGGGAGGCAGACGGACGCGGGAGGAGCCGCAGGAGAAGGCGGGGACGAGGGCAGGCAGGCCGGCCACACACACCTGACCACAGCCACACCGGAGTCCGTCCCGCGCCAGGTGAGGGGACACAGGGCCCTCGGCAGGGCCCTCGGGGGCTGTGCACAGGGAGACTGCGGGGTGGCTGTGTCCACCTGAACCCACGCTCAGGCAGCCGGCGGGCTCGCCAAGTGGACAGAGCTAGGAGCGGAAAGAGAAGCAGAGTCTGAGGGTGGAAAGGACCGAAGACCCCTGGCTCAGGAGGGGTGTGTGGCAGGGACATATTCCCCATCAGCGCCAGGAGACACCCCACCCAATCATGCTTGGACAGCCTGAGAAAGGACGAGAGGGGCTGCTGAGAAGCCACACGGAGGCCTACGGGAGCCAGGGCAGCTGCACAGCTTCCGGCCCGGTCTCTGGAGAAGCCAAGGGGGAGGAGCTGAGGGAGCCAGGCCAGGGCCCCTGCAGTAACCAGCCTGTCCAATGGGCAGGGAAATCCCTTGGGTACGAACAACTCCATCCCCAACACCTCTGATCCTTTTACTACGACCCTGAGAGTAAAAAACAGGGAAAAAACTGCTTCTTACTACAAGTCGCCTACAGGTTAGTTTAGTAAAAGCAAAAGGCCAGTTTTAACACATGAAAGGCAACATCACAGAGTAGCGTCCTGGTGGCTGGCAGCCACGGCTTGATGCATGCCCGTGCCAGCCGAAGCCGCTGTGCTGGCCCCTGGCTCTGGGAAAAGGATACCATAAAACACACTTCTTGAATGATGGCTCTGTTCTTTTCCTCTTCGTTGGATAACAACCTCTGTATCAGGAAATAGCACACACAAAAATTAAAGAATTTTTCCTTCCCACTTTACCTGATACGTCATCTGAGATGTAAACATGCAAGGCAACGATGCAATGTGTCTGACACAGCCCCCATCCCGTGGTTCTCACCTTTGACCCGTGTAAAAACGTGCTGGGGGTTCAAGACCCTCGAAAGATCTTTGTGGTCCATGGACACAAGATAAGGCAAAAACAGGAGCCTTCCCTCCAAACAGGCCAGAGTAAAATGAGACAGACAAAAAGGACGAGCGGAGATGCTCTGCGGAGACGGGGCGGCATGCATGCAGACCACCAGCACAGGCCGCTCGTGGCCACTCTCGAAGGTGGGCCGCCCTGGGGCCCAGTGTGGTGACAGCAATGGGGTCTTCTTAGGTCTCAGGACAAGGCCACGCGGTGCAGACCCTCCCACAGTGACAGCAAATGGGGCCTTCTTAGGTCTCAGGACAAAGCCACGTGGTGCAGACCCTCCCACAGTGACCCCCGTTTACAGACAGGCCATCAACACACATTTTTTCCAAGCAGCTTTTAAACTCCGCGTATTTATAGAGCCCTTATTTTGGCATGTGAAGGCCAAGAGCGCATGGTCCCACCATGAGGTCACCCTCGCCCCCTCTCCAAGGCAGCATAGTCCCCACCGCGGGCGGGGCAGGACCACAGACGTGCGAAGCCCGAAGCCGGAGACCAAGGCTCCAGTGCGCCCAAGGCTGCTGAGCTTCAGCGGGAGAGAAGGGACCGGAATTCGCAGGTGGCAAAAAGAAACAAAGTAAACAACAGGGACGCACCCCGAAAACACTGTCACCCAGAGGGTCCCTTCAAACGTATCAGAAACCCAGAGGAAATGTTAGACCGTTCATTACCTTTAGTGCATATTCTCTGCCACTTCCCACATCTTGAGCTTCATATACAAATGCAAACCCTCCTGAAAATTAAAAAATACTTGTCAGTTCAATGCTATGATTTTATTTAACACATTGGGTTTAAAAACCACCTTCACTAAGTAAAATACAAATTGACTTGTGGCTATGGCCGGCAGTTTTCTACAAAACATAATGGCCCCAGCATACACAGCGCCAGACACACAGCCCCAGTGCATACGCTCCCCCAACACACACGGACCCAACACACACGGCCCCCACCCCACACAGCCCCAGAGTACATGGCACCCCCTCACACATAGCCCCACACACACACAGCCTCCCACACACACAGCCCCAGAGCACACGCCCCCTCCATGCCCCCGCCACGGCCCCAGAGTACATGGCTCCCCGCCACCACAGCTCCAGAACACATGCCCATCCCCCACATGGCCCGAGTACACAGCCCACCCCCCACACACACACACACGGCCCACACACAGCCCCAGTGCACACAGCCCCCCAACACACATGGCTCCAGCACACACAGCCCCTGACACACTGCCCCTCCCAGTGCACACAGCCCCCCCATACAGTCCCAGAGTACACGACCCCACACACACAGTCCCAGCACACACCCCCCGCAACCTGCCCCAGACACACAGCCCCAGTGCTCACACACCCGTAGCCTCAGACACACAGCCCCAGCATATACAGCCCCAGACACATTGCCCCAGCGCACATACCCCTGACACGGCCCCAGCGCACACACCACTGCCTTTTACTTGCTCTACTCCAGAGACAAGAAGGAGTAACTTAAAAACACAGATCAACAGAGGAGAAAAAACCAAAAGCAGTTTTCCCGAGACAAATGAAACTGACAAATTCTAGACAGACAGATCCGAAGAGAGAGAGAGCAAGGACAGATCTCCAATACCCAGAACAAGAGAGGGGACCTCACTTCCCTGACGCCCAGAAGAGAAAAAGACGCAAAAGTACACACCGACATCACTCATGAATGTGGACCAAAGAATTCTTAATACAATAGCAAACCAAGCCCAACAAGACATAAAGAGTAGAGTTGGTTTAACATTTGAAAATCAATTTAACTCTATTGTTTTGGGGTCTAATTTGCTTAGCTTTCTTTTAGCTTTCTGCAGTGGAAACAGTAAATCGTGAAATTTAAAACTCTCGGTAAACTAGGAATAGAAAGAAACCTCCTCAGCCTGATAGCAGACATCTGTGAGACAGCAACGGGAAGACTGCCGTGAATGGTGCTAAGTTCAATCCTCCCATCTGACAGCAGGAAGCAGTCGGGGATCCTTGTTGTCACCACTGACGGTGAACACTGAAAGGAAGTTCCAGCCAGTGCAACCAGTCAAGAAAAAGAAAGAAAACACATCCAGATGAAAAGGGAAGTAAAAATATTTTTATTTGCAGGTGACATGATTATCTATGTGGAAAGTCCGGTGAAACCTACAAAAGAAAAGCTACCAAAACTAATAAACGCATTCAGGACGGTCACCGGATGTAAGGCCAACGTACAAAAACCAACTGTGTTTCTTCATGACCTCGGTTAGGCAGAGATGTTTTAGATAGAAGCACAAAAGCATGACCCATAAAAGAAAAGTAATAACAAACAGACTTCAAGAATTTCTGCTTTTGGAAATACACTGGCCAGAGGATGAAAAGATAAATCACCACTAGGTATTGCAAATCATATACCTAACAAAGCACTTCTACTGAGAAAATATTTTAAAAATCCAAGAACAATTTTTTTTTCTTCTGAGGCAGGATCTTACTTGTGTGTCACCCAGGATGGAGCGCAGTGGCACCATCACAACCCACCACCTTGACAGCTGGGCTCCAGCAATCCTCCCACCTCAGCCTCCCAAGTAGCTGGGACTACAGGCATGCACGACCACACCCGGCTACTTGCTTTCATTTTTTGTAGAGACAAGGTTTCGCCAAGTTGCCCAGGCTGGTCTTGAACTCCAGGAGTGAAGCCTCTGAAAGTACTGGGACTACAGGTGTGAGCCACCGCACCCAGAGAACATTTTTAACGTGCAAAACATATGAACAGACATATCACCAAAGATATGCTTGTGACAAGTACACAATGTGTTCCACCATGGCCCATTAGCCAAATGCAAACTTAAACTGCTAAGATACGACTCCACGCCTAACAGAGTATCTAACATCGAAAAGCTGCCCAGACCAAGTGTTGGTGAAGATGTGGAGCAAATGGAAAGCTCAGGCACAGCTTTTGGAAATGCAGAATGGTACACCCACTCTGGAAAACATTTCGGCAATTTCTTAGAAAGTTCAACATACATCAACAATAGAGCCCTGACATTACGCTGCTTTGTATTTACCCAAGAAAAATCAAGGCACACATGTGTACAAAGACTCGAACACCGTACACAAATGTTCACAGCAGCTCTGTGTGCAATAGCCTAAAAACAGGAACAACCCCAATGCCCAACAACGGGTGAGTGAATGAACAAATTATCCACACCTGTAACACTACGCAGCAGTAAGAAGGGTGAGACTAGTGTTACACGCAACAACGTGAATGACACACTAAAAAGCATCATGGTGAGTAAAAAAAGCCAGGACAAAAAAAGACTACATACGTACAGTTTTGTGTACAGAAAACGTTAGAAAATGCAAACGAAGGCCGGGCGCGGTGGCTCAAGCCTGTAATCCCAGCACTTTGGGAGGCCGAGGCGGGTGGATCACAAGGTCAAGAGATCGAGACCATCCTGGTCA
>NW_016107432.1:2819021-2821948 GCF_001604975.1 Cebus imitator
AAAAAAAAAAAAAAAAAAAAAAGAAAATGCAAACGAATCCATAGCAACAGAACACCAATCAGCAGTTTCCTGGGATGGGAACAGGGAAGCAGGGTGAAGGGTCATTGGGGGGAGGAGGGGACCGTGGCACCGATGCACATGCTGACTGCCTTGATTGGTGAGGTAGACACGCCGTGTGCCGTACACACACACACATACATGACACATGCCAAAACATTTAAAACATGCAGCCTGTATATCTCATCTTTATCTCAACAGAACTGTTAAAAAATTTAAATAATAAACAAACCTGTGAGGAAAAACACAGATGAAAGGAAGTAAATAGAAATCCATGAAATGGAAAACAGATGGCTCCACTGCTAAACCACATCAAACACCTAAAGACAAAATCACAACAAGCTTATAAAAAGTCTTTCATTAGATAGACGAGAAGAGTTCCCAGCCCAATTCTCAAGGTTAGCATAACACTAACCAAAGAAGGGTATAAAGACCAAATCAAAGAAAGAGATCACTCATTAGCACAGACACAAAAAATCCTCAAGAAAATACTAGCAAATCCATTCTGGCAAAACATCATAAAGATAATAATACATCATAACCAGGTGGGATTCATCCCAGGAATGCAAGGTTGGTGTAACATTAAAAAATCAATCACTGTAGTAAACCACATTAGCAGAATAGGAAACACTGGACCACCAACAAAATCATAGAAATGACAACTACAAAACACCTGCATCTAACATGAGACTTGACTGTTTTCTTGCTAAGATCAGGAACGAGGTGCAAGGTCTGCTCTCTGCACGGTTTTACAGCATTTTACCGGAGACGCTAGTTAATGAAAGGAAGCTAGAAAAATTAATAAAAGGCATAAAGATCAAAAAGGAAAAACTAACAAAAGATACAAAACTTCAGTTAGCCAGGAAGAATAAGCTCAAGAGATCCACTGTACAACATGATGACTACACAGTTAACAATTACTACGTTCTTGAAAAATGCAGTGGATGTTAAGGGTTTTCACCAAAAAACTGTGATGCAGTATACGTGTTAATTAGCGAGATGTGGTCATTCCATGGCGCACGCGCGCTTCAAACCATCATGCTGTACACGACAAACAGTTTTGTCTGTCAACTTAAAATACTAAACATGAAAAACAGGAAGAACCAAACCTCCTGCTCTCCGACGCCATCCTGTAAAGGCAGAAGGCTCTAAAGGCCTCACCGCCGCACAACCTTGGCAGGGCCACAGGTCTTCTGGGTCTCTTCCCGACCTCCTCCTCTCCAGCAGCACCCTGTGCTTGGTTCCACTCCACCACATTGACACAACTGTGCTTCCTCGAACACAGCACACCCCTTACTGCCCAGGGCCTTCCCCCCAGGCCTGGAAGGGGCACCCTGACACTGCGCACCACCCGGCTTGCTCCCTTGCATCCCCCAGGAGCTGCTCATCACTTCTGAGACACCTCCCTCCCTTAATGCACCTGCCCATCCCAGCCACTCTTTACAACTCACTCCTCCCTCCTAACACTTTCTGATACCTGACATTACATCACACACGTCCTCGGATACCTGCTGACCGTGTGTCTCAGCCAGACTGTAAACACCACGAGGCAGAAATTTCCTCCACATTGTTCACACACACATCCAACACCTAAGTGGTGCCTGACCAAAGGTATCTACTAAGGGCTGGGCACGATGGCTCATGCCTGTAATCCCAATGCTTAGGGACGCTGAGGCAGGAGGATCACTTGAGCCCAGGAGTTTGTGACCAGCCTGAGCAATATAGCAAGAACCTGTCTTGCAAAAACAATGAAAAAATTAGCTGGGTGCAGTGATGCCTGCCTGGAGTCCTAGCTACTTAGGAGGTGGAGATGGGAGGATCGCTTGGGCCCAGGAGTCTGAGGCTGCAGTGAGCTGTGATAACGCCACCGCACTCCAACCTAGATGACAAGGCAAGATCTTGTCTTAAAAAACAAAAGCCAAACCAACAACAGGCTGAGCACGACGGCTCACGCCTGTAATCCACCCACCTTGAGAGGCCAAGGTGGGCGGATCACCTGCGGTCAGGAGTTCCAGACCAGCCTGGTCAACATAGTGAAAACCCACCACTAAAAATACAAAAACCAGCTGGGCGTGGTGGTGGGCGCCTGTAATCCCAGCTACTTGGGAGGCTGAGGCGGGAGAATTGCTTGAACTCAGGAGGTGGAGGTTGCCGTGAGCCAAGATCAAGCCGTTGCACTCCAGCCTGGGCGACAAGAGCGAAACTCCAATTTAAAAAAAAAAAAAAAAGAAGAAGAAGAAAAAGCCATTTGCCAGGCGCGGGGCCTCACACCTATAATCCTAGCACTTTGGGAGGCTGAGGTGGGCAGATCATGAGGTCAGGAGCAGAGTCCCCTGCAACCCCCACCCCCCACTCACTCTGACAGCCTCTGCTACCTTTATACACTCAGAGAGACGCCTCCCCCAGGGCACAATGTGCAGACCAGTGGGGGCCAGAACATGCACCCTAAGGACACTGAGGAGCCTCGTGGGGCCCCCCCAGGCTCCCAGCCCCACACCACTACACAGCCTTTGGCAAGCAACTAACCTCCGCAAACCTCATTTTTCTCTTCTGTAACATGGGAATAATTACAGTATCCACTTTCTAGGGCTGCTGTGAAGGTTGTGCTCAGCAAATACTAAGAGCCCCCAAGTGTTGCTGTGCTGGTTCTGATCATTGTTCCACACTGAGAGCTAGTCAAAGTGGACAAAGGTTGAAGGTCAAGCCGCCAACTTGGAAGTGAAGGGGGTTCACCTAAGGAGAGCTGAGAGAGGGCAGCTGGGCCTCACAGGCCTGATGACCCAGAAGCAACTGCCCAAGCCCCAGAGACCCTGGTCACCAGTGCTCTGCTCTGCCCACATTTCTCCCTAAGCCCCAGAGATCCTGGCCAC
>NW_016107432.1:2823022-2824376 GCF_001604975.1 Cebus imitator
CACTGTAGCCTCCACCTCCCAGGTTCAAGCGATTCTCCAGCCTCAGCCTCCCAAGTAGCTGAGATTACAGGCACCTGGCATCATGCCCAGCTAATTTTTGTATTTTTAGCAGAGTCGGGGTTTTGCCATGTTGGCCAGGCTGGTTTCAAACTCCTGACCTCAGGCTATCTGCCCGCCTCGGCCTCCCAAAGTGCTGGGATTACAGGCATGAGCCACCACACCCAGCTGGGTCTACTTTTAAGGTCAGTCTAAGGTGGGCACATTAGCTCACACCTGTGGTCCCAGCACTATAGGAAGCCAAGGCAGGGGGATCACGTGGACCCAGGAGTTCAAGGCTGCAGTGAGTCGTGATCGCTCCACTGCACTCAGCCTGGGCGACAGAGCCAGATAGTTTCCAATAAACGAAAAAGATCTACAGTGCACCCTGCAGAGGACATGCAGAGCCAACATGGGGCCTCCCCAGACACTGAGCCCACCTGGGAGGGCTTCTGAAACTTGCAGCCAAGAGGCTTGCCTATACCACACAATTCTGCAACTGTCTGTCAGTACCAAACACTCCCCGTGCCCTTACCCAGTCCAGAACATTCTACCTAAGTGAAAGGAGGAAGCCTCCAAAAGCCATGTCTAGGAGGAAGACGTGGAGAGCCAGCACACAAACGAGTGGACCTGGGAGCGTGAGAAGGCCGAGGCGGTGGAGGAGGCCCAAGAAGGTGGGGAAGGCTGTGCCCTCACCATTTCCTAGGCCAGAGCTTGACCCCCAAGGCTCCTGAGCAGGCCCTGCCACACAGCTGATACTGCGCATGGCACACAAGGACTGCTCGCAGGCTGAAATTACATGCAACACCTAACCAAATGCACAAGGCAAGTTATACCTCAACTACACGGCGGTTGTGTGCCTTGTTTTCATTTTCTACCTCAATTTACCTCACTAGCATTAACCCAGAGTTCACGTCATCCACACAGGAAAGGTGGATCTCCTGCAGTCAGTGCACAGCAGGTTCCGTTTCAGAAGCCACGGCACACAGACCCCAAAACAAAGAACACACAGAATACACTCACCCTAGGCATCTCTGACACTGTTGGTGCTTCTGATAATCTGCCTTTTAAAACAAGGAAGACTAGGCTGGGCGCAGTGGCTCACACTACTTTGGGAGGCCGAGGCAGGTGGATCACCTGAGGTCAGGAGTTCAACACCAGCCTGGCCAACATGGTGAAACCTCGTCTCTACTAAAAATACAAAACCCTGGCCCAGTGGTGGTGGCACGTGCCTATAATCCCAGCTACTTAGAGGCTGAGGCAGGAGAATCGCTTGAACCCGGAAGGCGGAGGTCGCAGTGAGCCACAATCTCGCCAT
>NW_016107432.1:2824566-2846241 GCF_001604975.1 Cebus imitator
AAAAAAAAAAAAAAAAAAAAAAGAACAAATCTGAAGAAATTAGAAAGATATCTGGCTTCACAGTTCTGCCTAAAAACCCTTTCAACCACAAGTCCAAATTCCTAAAAGCTATAAAAACCATTTTTTCTTAACTCATTTGACAGCAAATCTATCATAACCTCATTTTGGATAAAACCTGACATGAACTGATACAGGGCTAATTACAGACTTTAATTATCCCACAGTGAGAATATTTATTCATTTAATTACAGAAATACTAATGTCTTCAATTACAGAATACTTTCCCAACTCCTCTGGGATTATCCCATGATATACATGGTTACATGCTGCAACGATCATTCTGAAACCTGAAAAATTCTGACACTGCAAATATCTGTGCTAAAGCGCTCGATTACGGGCCATCGCCATGTTTACGTAAGACAGCCTATGTTCTGAGGTTGCTGTCCAGACAAAACTTATTTAAATATGTTTATGTAAATTAAAATCATTCAGTTTTCACACCCTGTTTCAGTTCAAAGAGCCTTCAAAGTACTCAGGAGGCTGCAGGCCACCTGTTAAGTTTACAAGGAGGAAATCTACAGCTCCTAATTGCATTGGTTATTCTCATGACTCGCCCAGATAGCCAAGGGAAACAAGTTCTTTTGCACAACCTCAGCAGCCACCCACATTTCCTTGTTCTTCTTCCTGGGCGCTGAGTGACCCACAATCTTCTTTCTTTACGAGAATCTTATCCAGGCCCCAGTGAGGGTGCATTCTCCATCCCTCCCATCCCATCCATGCCATCGCCTGCTTGGCCCCTTCCCAGAGGTCACCCTGTCTGGACCACCCCCAAGGATCTGTCCCCATGCTGCCTCGTCTCTCCATCCCAGAGCACAAGTCTGAAGTTCCAGAAACCAAGTCCTGTCCACTACAGATTCCTTAAAGAATGAAGATTACCACCTAGTTATTTCCATAATAAATGAGTTGATCGGGGGGAAATCTGTCATCTAACAGTTGTGAAAGAATGTCACACTTCAGCCCCCACCTCTGAAAGAAGAGCTGAGAGCTTTCTTACCAAATCATACCCAAAATCTGTTTGGTCTTGACCACAATGGAGACAAAGTGTATGATAACGCTACAGTCAAAATGTCTCTACAAGCCTTCTGTGATAATCAGAATTTTGGGATAGCTTCCTCTCTGGTCACAGGGCGGCCACCTGGACAGGCTAACCCTCCAGCCCTGAGAGGTACCACGGAGCGGGTGAGGGCTTCTGTGTACCTTCACTCCCTCTCCCTGTGCCAACACAGCAGGATAGACTTATGTTTCAGCACCGGAGTCAACTGTGTTTAGCCAATAAACTTCACAGCCAGTGAAACGTGACACACCCCCAGGCACCACTGGACAAAAAAGTAAGGAAGATCCACAAGAGAGAATGGGACCCACTGACACTGGGGATCGATTCCGTGTGACGGAAGGAGAGGACATTCAGGAAGCTAGAAATGGCATGCAGAAACGAAACTGACTAGAGACTAGCTCAAGAGTACTTAAGCTGAGCGACCTGTTCACTGGGCAAGTTCAATGTAGGTCACAACTACTCGCTCTGCTTCCTGAACTACACATGCAATCACACAAGTAGATGTTCACCGGGAAGAGAAACACTGAGGTGCTAAGAAGGGGTCACGAGATCAAGAGACACAGCCCTGTCTACCCTCAGCAACCCAACCCCAGGCTAAGACCCCAACTACCTGCCACGCGTGCGTAACCACCAACTCTGAAGTTCCCTGGACTCTAGAAGAACCAGTCCTGACCTCCAAAGTCCAGCCCTGGCCCTGCCTGCCCGATAACCCTAGATGTCAGGGGAAAAAGGGCCAAGGCCCACCTCCTGCACCGCTCACCTCCTGACTCCAGCTGCCGGCCTTCTCGGCACCCTCCCTCAGCCTCCGCTATGGCCCCCACCCAAGCTCCCTGCCTGCCACCATCCTCACTGTAACATCTTCCCCCACCCACCCTGAGGGGGTCCCCAGGCCCCAGGCCTTGCTGCAACTTGACCCTACTCCTAGAACAAGAAGTACCCGACCCGAACCCAGCCTCGGCCTTCGCAATCACCGCCAGCAGGCACTGACCCACGCCCCACTGTGACCCTCGCCTGGACCTGACCCGCGCCCCCGGCAGAGACCCTCCCCTGGCCGACTGTGACCCACGACCCCCGCCGGGACCCTCCCCAGCCCCGACCCACGCCCTTCCACTCCGAGCTGACGCTGCCCGCAGCGTTCGGGAGACGACACTCCACGGCCGCACCCGCGCTGCCGACCCGGGGCCTCACCTTCCGCCAGAACCCGCCGCACCCGCAGCCGCAGCTCGCCCAGTTCCACCGTCTGCCCCACGAAGTCACTGTGGTCGCGGCCGGAAGCGCCGCCCAGGGAGCCTGGGCCCGCCAAGAAGTCGAGCGCCGACTGCAGCAGCGACATGGCGGTGTCAGCGCCGCACCCCGCGGCAGCCGGAGTGGTCGGGCTCGGGCTCCCGCTGCCTCGCTCTCCGGGTCCGCTCAGCAACCGCCAGCCCCGAGCGGCACCATCTTCCGCCCCGACGCCGTGACGTAGGCGCGCGTGAGGGCGCGTCGCGACAGGAGGCGTCGCGGCCCAGCCCCATCCCCTCCGCTGCGGCCTCACTTCCTGACTGCGCGCGCAGACGCAGAGATCTGATGCAGACAGCGCGTGCGCGGCGTCGCGGGACTCGTGACGGACTTCCTGCCGTCAAGCGCCCGGCTGGCCTGACTCAAGCGGAGGCGCGCGGAGCAGTCGCCGTGGCGATTCCCGCCCAGGTAGTTCGGCGCCGCATCCCCGCTCCCGCTACCGTTCCCCACATGGTCTGTTTTGCGGGAGGCTTCTCAGCTGTCTCCGGTTTAAGCGCTTCACCATCCTCTCGGTGGAGTCCGCTTCCCGCTTGCTGTTAGCAATGGGAGAAAAATGGGTTCGCGCACTCTTCTCTCAGTTGGCTAAGGAGCACGGAGTTAGCGTCCTAAGCCTTAAGTAAATACTTTTTTTGTTTTCTGAGGTCGGCGTTTCCTGTGACGCTTAGCGAGTAAGGTTGGCAGCCGCCTCCCGGCAGCCGGGCGGCAGATTGCAGGTGAAAGGCTGCTGCACTCCCCTGTCTTCCGAGCAGAGGGCCCGAGTCTGGGCTGGGGCAGCGACCAGTCGTGGGAGCCGGGGGCCAGAAAACCTTCGTTCTGGGCAACCGCACCCTGCAGAGGCTGCCCTGTCACCCTCAAGGTTCGTTCGCACCCTCACCTTTTCCAAGACAAAAAGCAGGTCCTCTTGAGCCACTTGGAAGGGTTCACAGTGCCCAACATGAAAAGGTGACTTTCCTTATAGGACAATAAGGGAATGGTTCACGGAAAATGCATTTTTAGTTTTTGACCCACGCAGTATTTGGGGGTTGGGGGTGGATAGCAGGACGTGAATTAGTTGCTGTCATTTAAAGACCGGGCGCGGTGGCTCACGCCTGTAATCTCAGCTACTCGGAGGCTGAGGCAGGAGAATCGCTTGAACCCGGGAGGTGGAGGGTGCAGTCATTGAGCCAAGATTGGGATCGCAGCACTGCACTCCAGCCTGGGCAACAGAGTGAGACTCCGCCTCAAAAAAAAAAAAGGCCTAAACTTTAAAACCTAGTTTTTCAGCTTCTGTAGAAAAATCAAACCTATCAATATTGGACCCCAAATCACGTGTGTTACCAGTTACCTAGAGCGGTCCCTTCAGGTAAGACACAGTCATTTGCCTGGCCGGTTTGGCTCATGTATGTTACCTGCCTGGTCCCTGTAGTCATTTGAGGTTGCAACCCTTTGCGTAGAGTATTTGTTCTCAAACTCAAAAATGGATTCTAAAGCTCAAATCAGCATCTTACCTGTCCCAGAAGCTGACATCTGTTATCTTTATCATTAAAAGATAATAGGCTCAGCTCATTGGAACACTTACCTATTTTATGGAATGAAGTGTTGCATGAAGCCAAATGAGATCTTCAAAATGACAATAGCAGTAGCTTAGTTTATACAGTGATTTATTGCTTACAACATTCTTTTTTGTAATGATTCATTGTAATGATCCTAAAACATCTTTGTGAAGAAAGCACAGTATAATTATCCCCCTTTATTTTGGGATGAGAAAATATGCTTAAAATGCCATTATTTGGCCAGGATCAACAAGCAGTACAGCTAAAATTCAACACAAGTCACGGCTTTTCCAGCCACTGCATTTGTCTGCTAGACTGGAATAGAAGGATCAAGAGCTCAGGAAGGAGTCCATGCTGGAGACATATACTTGGGCATCTTCAGCATGTAGGCGGCAGTTGGCTCGAGGAGCTGAAGAGAAGACCAACAGAGATGGCATATTAGACATAAAGAGGTTAGAATCTTCAGAGAATGGACAGCATATGGAGAAAGAGCAGCCAGTGAAGGAGGAAGGAAACCAAGAGCCAAGGAGTGAGGATGTTTGGGTCCGAGAATGTAGTTCAAAGTGTTGAATGCCACTTAAAAAGTTAAATAGGAAAAGAAGTGGAAGATACGTGTTTTCACCAAGAATAGCTTCATTGGAGTAATGAGGTGGAAGCTACATATTACCACAGTGGAGGAATGAAGAGATGATGAGGTAGAGATGGCAAGTAGGGATAAGAAGTTTGGCTGTGAAGAAGAGAATACGGGAGCTAGAAGGATGATGTAGTGTTGAGATGGCTTAAGATGAGAGATTCTTGAGCAGCCTAAAGCTAATGGAAAGGAGAGAAGGTTTGCTGGTACAGAAGAAAGAGGAATAATAAGAAAATTCTATCTTAATGAGATGTCCTCTATCTTTTATAACACAGGTGGGGAATGACATCCAAAGTATAGGTAGAGGTGTTTGCTTTGGACACAGGAAAAACAGGAGAGGAAGAAATGTGGGTTGTAGTTGCAGGTAACTTTATGTATTTATTGGAATGAAAGTGAAGAAATTATCTAATGGCTTCTGTTTTCATTGTGAATGAGGAAAGAAAAACATCAACTGAAAGTGAGAGGGAGGTAGGAAACCCAAGATTTAAGAAGTGTTGAAAAGATCTAAAATAGCTATTACAGAAAACCTAGTAAATAATTCACTAGAAAGCATGATAGAGTTTAAGCACTCATTTGGAGGCCACGAACTTATACTGGCATGACCTAGGATCAAGTGATGATTTCTAAACCGTGTAATTACTTTGAAACCAGGGTCAGACTACTTATGAATGTGTATGGAGCACCTTCTTTTTTCTTTTCTTTCTTTTTCTTTTTTTTTTTTGAGACTGAGTCTCGCTTTGTCACCAGGCTGGAGTGCAGTGGCATCGTCTTGGCTCAGTGCAACCACCACCTCCCGGGTTCAAGCAATTCTCCTGCCTCAGCCTCCCAAGTAGCTAGGACTACAGGCACATGCCATCACGCCTGGCTAACTTTTTGTATTTTTAGTAGAGATGGAATTTCACTGTGTTAGCCAGGATGGTGTCGATCTCCTGACCTCGTGATTCGCCCACTTGGCCTCCTAAAGTGCTGGGATTACAGGCGTGAGTGACTGCACCTGGCCAAGGAGCACCTTTATTTAGTGGCATTGAAGTAGATGCTACAGTAATACTATCTTAACCCGAATATCTATCTTCATATCTCATCTGAATTCTCAGATGCTTGTACTTAGATATCTATCTCGCCACATATATAAACATGTATATATCCAAAACTGAATTTATAGTCTTAATCCCCATACCAGGTCTTCTAAATTTTATTGCAAATAATATTATAAAAAATTAAGAGGATCATTTTATAATGATGAAGGGGTGAATTCATCAAAAAGACATAATAATCCTGAACATTTATGCACCTAACAACAAAGCTCTAAAATACATGAAGCATAAACTGATAGCTGCAAGGAGGGAGAAAAATCACAATTGTACTCGGAGATTGATGTAGTTGGAGAATATTATTTCTCAATAAATAATAGGATAAATAACCAGAAAATCACTAAGGATATAGTAGACTTGAACATAACTGTCAACCGACTTGACATAATGAACATGTGTGGAACATTCCTCACAATAGCAGCCTAGAATACACAATTTTTCAAGTGCATTAAAACATTTACTAAGCCTGATCGTATTCCAGTCTACTAAACCAGTATGTTATCTGACCAGTATGATATTTAATATTAAAGTAGAAATCATTAACAGATAGGAAAATCCTGTGAATATTTGGAAACTGAATAACTCACTTTTTTTTTTAACTCACTTTTAAATAACTCATGGGTCAACAAAGAAAAGGGAAATTACAAAGTATTTTAAACAGAATGAAAATGAAAATACAGCATTTAAAAATAGTGGGATGCAGCTAAAACAGTATTAAAAGGTAGGCCTCGAATCAGTGATCTCAGCAGTCACCTTAGGAAACTAGAAAAGTCAGCCAGGCATGGTGGCTCATTTTGGTAGGCCAAGGCAAGCAGATCACTTGAGGTCAGAGGTTTGAGACCAGCCTACCCAACATGGTGAAACCCCCATTTCTACTAAAAATACAAAAATTAGCTAAATGTGGCAGTGCACGCTTGCAGTTCCAGCTACTTGGGAGCCTGAGGCCAGAGAATCACTTGAACCCAGGAGGCGGAGGTTGCAGTGAGCTGAGATCGTGCCGCTGTACTCCAGTCTGGGCCACAGGGCAAGACTCTGTCTCAAAAAAAAAAAAAAAAAAACAAAAACCTGGAAAAGTAAGAGCAAACGAAACCCAAAGTGAGTATAAGAAGGCAGATAATAAGTATCAGAGTGGAATTCAAAAAAATAGAAAACAAAAGCAATAGAGAAAATCAGTGAAACTAAAAGCTGATTCTTTGAGATTAATAAAACTGAAAAATCTCTGGTCACACTGAACGAGAAAAAGACAAGACACAAATTACCAGTGTCAGGAATGAGAGATGACATCACTACTGAAAGGATAATCAGAGACTGTTATGAACAACTTCAGGCCAACAAATTCAGCATCTTAGACGAAACAAATTCGTGGAAAGCACAAACTACTTAAGCTCTTTTAAGAAGAAATAGATAGTGTGTATGAAAGGAAAGAAGGCTAGCACTCTGCTTGACAAGGATGAGAGAGGCCGTGACACACACACAGTTAAGGCATTGCAACATACTTCGTGCCATCTAACCATCTTTTTTTTTTTTTTTTTGAGGGGAGGTAGACTGTAATTGAATTGCTTGTAACACAAAAAATAAATACTTGAGGGGATGGATACCCCATTCTCCATGATGTGATTATTACACATTGCACGCTTGTATCAAAACATGTACCCCATAAATAGATATACCTACTATATACCTACAAAAATTAAAAATTTAAATGTTTTTTAAAAAGAAGGAAATAAATAACCTAAATAGCTCTACGTCTATTAAAGCATTGAATTTATAGTTGACAAATCTTCCTTTAAAGAGGACTCCAGACTTGGCTGGGTGAGGTGGCTCACACCTGTAATCCCAGCACTTTAGGAGGCCAAGGCAGGCGGATCACCTGAGGTCAGCAGTTCGAGACCAGCCTGGCCAACATGGTGAAACCTCATCTCTACTAAAAATACAAAGATTAGTGGTGGTGGGTGTTTGTAATCCTAGCTACTTGGGAAGCTGAGGCAGGAGAATTGCTTGAACCCGGGAGGTGAAGGTTGCAGTGAGCCAGGATCGCTCCACTGCATTCTAGCCTGAGTGACAGAGGGAGACTCCATCTCAAAAAAAGAAAAAAAGTGAAAAAACAAAATGGGTCATCTCAGTAGATCCAGAGAAGCATTCGACAGAATCCAACATCCATTACTGATTAAAAAAAAACAACAACAAACCAAGTAAAATGAAACTTCTTCAACACAGTAAGGGCATCTGTGAAAAACCTGTGGCTAGCATCATATGAAATAATAAAAGACTGAATATTTTCCTAAGACCAGGAACAAGCCAAGGCTGCCTGTGTGATCTCACAACTATTCAGTATTGTAGTAGAAATTCTTGCCAACGTAATAAGGCGAGATAAAGTGCCGGCACCAGGTGCGGTGGGTCACACCTGTAATCCCAGCACTTAGGGAGGCTGAGGCAGGAAGACAACCTGATGTCAGGAATTTGAGACCAGCCTGGCCAACATGATGGAACCCCATCTCTACTTAAAATACAAAAATTAGCCAGGCGGGGTGACACGCACCTGTAATCTCAGCTACTCCAGAGGCTAAGGCAGGAGAAACACTTGAACCTGGGAGGTGGAGGTTGCAGTGAGCTGAGATCACACCACAGCATTACAGCCTGGGGGACAAGTGAGACTTGGTCTCCAAAAAAAAAAAAAAATATATATATATATATATATCAGATATAGAAAGAGCTACTAGTGAGTTTACCAAGGTAGCAGGATACAAGATAAATATGCAAAAATCACTTCATTTCTATATACCAGCAATAAATATTGGAGGTTGAAACTAGAAACATTTACAGTAGCATCAAAAAGTCTGAAATACTTGGGTTAAATGTGAAAAAAGATGTGCAAAACTTATATGCTGAAAACTATGAAACTTTGCTGAAAAAAAATTCAAACTGATAGTAAATGGAGAGATATGCCATATTCATAAACTAGGAGATTCAACAGTGCAGTTCTCAAACTGATGTGTAGATTCAATGTAATCCAGTCAAATTCCCAGCAGCCTGTAAGAATTTCACACATAGTTTCCAAAATTTATTTGGCCCTGCAAAGGAGCTAGAACAGCCAAAACAAGTTTGAACAAGAAGACAAAACTGTGTGGCATACATTACCTAACTTAAACACTGAAAGCCACGGTAGTCAGCCACTGTGGTGGCTGGGTGTAGAGGTGTGTGCCTGTAGTTGCAGCAACTTGGCATGTTGAGGCGGGAGGATCTCTGAGCCTAGGAGTTTGAATCTAGCCTGGGCAACAGTGTGGAGTTACTATAAAGATAGCTAACTAGGTAAATAGAAGAGTACAGAAATTGGTTCACAGGTATCTATGGTGAATTGATTTTTTATAAATGTGCAAAAGTAGTTCATTGAAGAAAGAATAATTGTTTCAACAAATAATACTGGAAAAATTAGATATTTGGGGTTTTTTTGTTTTTGTGTTTTTCAAGTGATTCTCCTGCCTCAGCCTCCTGAGTAGCTAGGATTACAGGCATGTGCCACCACATGCAGCTAATTTTGTATTTTTAGTAGAGATGGGGTTTTTCCATGTTGCTCTGGCTGGTCGTGAACTCCCGACCTCAGGTGATCCACCCACCTTGGCCTCCCAAAGTGCTGGAGTTACAGACGTGAGCCACTGCGCCCGGCCCAGACATTCATATGTTTTTTTAAAAAAAAAAAAAATGGAAACTTGGGCCAGGTGCAAGGACTCATGCCTGTAATCCCAGCTCTTTGGGAAGCCAGGGCGGGCTGAACACTCGAGGTCGGGAGTTTGAGACCAGCCTGACCAACATGGTGAAACCCCATCTCTACTAAAAATATAATAATTAGTTGGGCATGGGGATAGGCGCCTGTAATCCTAGCTACTTGGGAGGCTGAAGCAAGAGACTTGCTTGAACCCAGGATGCAGAGGTTGCAGTGAGCCAAGATCACACCACTGCACTCCAGCCTGGGCAACAGAGTGAGGCTCTGCCTCAAAAAAAAAANAAAAAAAAAAAAAAAAAAAAAAAAAAAACCGAGGAACTTTAATCCATACCTAGCACTATATGTAAAAATTAACTTAAAATCATAAATCTAAAGGTGAGATCTGAAACTGTAAAACTGATAGAAGAAAATCTATGAAATGTTCTGTGAGATTTTTAGCCATGACACTAAAAGCATGATCCATAAAGGAAACAGATGAACTGGATTCCCTCAACATGAAGAACTTCGTAATACACCGTTGGAAATAGCCCATATGAACAGTAGGTAAATAGATAAACTGATAAGTCCATAATATGGGATATCATTCAGTAGTAAAAAGATAAGCTGTCAAGCAACAACAATACTTGAAGGAACCTGAAATGCATATTGCTTAATGAAAGAAGTCAATCTGAAAAGGTTACATAGTATATGATTCTAACTATAGAGCATTCTGGAGAGGCAAAACTGTGAAGACAGTAAAAAGAACAATAGGCACGGTGCAGTGGCTCACGCCTGTAATCCCAGCACTTTGGGAGGCTGAGGCGGGCAGATCAATTGAGGTCAGGAGTTTAAGAGCAACCTGGCCAACTTGGTAAAACCCCATCTGTACTAAAAATACAAAATTAGCCAGGCATGGTGGCGGGCGCCTGTAATCCTAGCTACTTAGGAGGCTGAGGCAGGAGAATCGCTTGAACCCAGGAGGTGGAGGTTGCTGTAAACCGAGATTATGCCACTGCACTCCAGCGAAACTCCATCTCAAAAGAAAAAAAAGAGCAATAGTTGCTAGGTGTTAAGGGAGAAAGAGGGAGGGTGGAGCACTGGAGATTTTTAGGGTGTTAAAACTATTCTGTGTCATACTGTTTTGATGAAAATAGGTCATTTTACATTTGTCAAAACCCATAGAAGGTACAGCAGGGAGTGAACCCTAATGTAAACCACAGACTTAATTGTAATGTATGAATATTTGCTTGTCAGTTGTGACAGATGTGTCATACTAATGTAAGATTAATAATAGGGGAAAGGGGGAGGGGGTGTGAAGCTGTATAAAAGAACTCTGTACTTTCTGCTCAATTTTTGTTTTGTTTTTTTTGAGACGAAGTCTCCGTCACTCAGGCTGGAGTGCAGTGGCACCATCTCAGCTTATGGCAGCCTGTACCTCCCTGGTTCAAGCAATTCTCCTGCCTCAGCCTCCCAAGTGGCTGGGATTACAGACGTGCACCACCACGCCCAGCTAATTTTTGCCCGGCTAATTTTTTGTATTTTAGTAGATAGAGACAGTTTCACCATGGCCAGAATGGTCTCGATCTCCTGACCTCATGATCCGCCCACCTCAGCCTCTCAAAGTGCTGGAATTACAGACGTGAGCTACTGCGCCCAGCCTTGAGTTGATTTTTGTATGTGTATTAGATCAAGTCCAAATTCATTGCTTTGCATGTGGATATTCAGTTGTCCCAATACCATTTGTTGAACAGACTTTTCCCATTGAGTGGTCTTGGCATCCTCGTCAGAATCAGTTAACCATAAATGTAGGGTTTATTTCTGAACTCTCTTGGTTGTGTCTTTATGCTGTCTTCATTATTGTAGCTTTGTACTAAGTTTTGAAATCAGGAAGTGTGAGCGCTCTCAATCTTGTTCTTTTTCAAGATTATTTTGGCTATTATAGGTTCCTTGAATTTTGGGATCAGCTTATTGATTTCTGCATAGATAAGTTGAAATTTTTATACAGATTGCATTGAGTCTGTAGATCAATTTGGAAAGTACTGCTGTCTTAAAAGTATTGTCTTCCAATTTGTGAATAAAGGACATCTCTTCACTTATTTAGGTTTTCTTCAATCTCTTTCAACAAAGTTTTGTACTTTTGTTAAATTTGTTCCTAAATAATTTTTGATGCTATTAGAAATGGAATTATTTTTTAGATTTCATTCTCAGATTGTTTATTGCTAATGAATAAAACATTGTGGCCAGGAGCAGTAGTTGACACCTGTAATCCCAGCATTTTTAAAGGCCAAGATCAAAGGATTACCTGAGCACAGGAATTCGAGGCTGCAGTGAGCTGTGATTGCACCACTGCATTTTAGCCGGGGCCAGAGAGAGACATCATGTCTCAAAAATAATGAAAAATAAGAAACACAGTTTATTTTTGTATATTGATCTTGTTTTCTGCCAACTTCTTATACTCATTTACTAGTATAATAGATTTGGGGGTGTGTATTCCTTATTGTGTATATAAAATCACATCATTTGCAAAGAGAGACAATTTTATTTCTTCCTTTCCAATCTGAATGTCTTCTATCTCATTTTCTTGCCTGATTGCCCTGGCTGGAACCTCTAGTACAATGTTTAGTAGAAGTGATAAGAGCAAACATCACTTGTGTTGTTCCTGTTGGTGGGGGATGTTTACCGACAGAATGATGTTAACTGCAGGGTTTTTATAGATGTCCTTAAACAATATGTGGAATGTTCTAATCATGAAGAGGTGTTGGATTTTGTCTGTTTCTTTTTCTGCATTTATTGAGATGAGCATGTGGTTTTTATCTGTTACTCTATTGATATGGTATATTACAGTAATTGGTTTTCAGATTTTAAGCCAACCTTGCATTTTTGGAATCAATCCCACTTAGTCATGGTATATAATCCTTTTTATATGTTCCTGGACTGCATTTGTTAATATTTTGTTGAGGGTTTTTCTGTCTATAGTCAATATTTACTGATTTTTTAAAAAATAAATTTTAATTGAAAAAATTAAACATAGAAAAATGTTCTAGAAAACAATATAATGAACATGTCTTTCCCGTTATTAGTGCCTAAAGAAATAGATGTTACTTTTCGTCATGTCAGAGTAAGTCCCCTGCATGCTGTCTTTCCTACTGTAATAATTGCAAATAAAAACTAGTACTAAATGAAAAGGTATGTCGAAGCCAGTGGGTTGGTTGGAAAGGGGAATCGCACTTGAAGTGACTTACACAGGTGAGTTTCTCAATTCCTAAGCCTATGCATGGCCTTGTTTGTAGGCGGCCCTCAGTTGCAGGGCTGTACTGGGGGTTCTTGCATAGGCAGTAAAAACTCAGGAAATCCTCATCTTTCTGCCTGGGGTTCCAAAATAGAGCTACACAAATGTAGTCAATTAATGTTTGACCCAAGTGCAAAGGCAATTAATTGAGTGAAGAAAGGAGAGTCTAAAGCGTGGCGTGAGGATGATTGGACATCTGGATGCAAAAAAGGAAACTCCACTCTACTTTGCACATTATGTAAAAATTAATGTAGATCATGGGTCTAAAAGTAGCACCTAAAACCTAAAAACTTGTGGAAGAAAACAAAATCTTTCTGATCTTGGGTTAGGCAAAGAGTTATTAAACACAATAATAAAAGGGTGATCCATAAAAGAATTTTTTTTGTTTTTGAGACAGATTCTTGCCCTGTCTTCCAAGCTGGTTGCACAATCTCGGCTCACCGCAACCCCCACCTCTCAGGATGAAGTAATTCTCCTGCCTCAGCCTCCTGAATAGCTGGGATTACACGCACCCACTACCACACCTGGCTATTTTTTGCATTTTTCGTAGAGATTGGGTTTTGCCATGTTGGCCAGGCTGGTCTTGAACTCCTGACGTCAGGCAGTCCACCTGCCTCAACCTCCCAAAGTGCCAGGATTATAGGCATGAGTCACCATACCCGGCCAAATTATTTTTTTAAGCTGTGCCAAACTGAGTAGCAGAGGAGATGAGCAAGTGCAGGTCTCATGCACTGCTGGTGAGAATGCAGACAGTGCAGCTGCCTCAGCAAATCGTCTGGTAGTTTCTCATGAAGTTAAGTATGTCCTTACAATACGACCTGGCAAAACCACTCCAAGACATTTACCCAAAAGTCATGAAAACATGTTTATACAAGTGCTTGTATGCAAATGTTTATGTGTAGTGGCTTTATTAATAATTGTGCAAAACGAAACAATACAAGTTTTTCAGCTGGTGCGTAGATGCACAAAATGAGGTATGTCCATCCATAGCAACCAAAGAAGTGTGTTACTGATACGGCCAGCAACACGAGTGAGTCTCAAAAGAAGTTAGACTCACTGTCTCTGTAGGGTGCAATTCTGTTTATATATTCTAAAAAAGGCAAAATTGGCCAGGCACACTGGCTCCCACCTGTAATCCCAGCATTTTCGGAGGCCGAGGCAGGTGGATCACCCTAGGTCAGGAGTTCAAGACCAGCCTGGGCAACATGGTGAAACCCCATCTCTACTAAAAGTATAAAAATTCGCTAGGCGTGGTGGCAGGTGCCTGTAATCCCAGCTACACAGGAGGCTTGGGAGAATCCCCTGTACCTGGGAAGTAGAAGTTGCAGTAAGCCGAGATAATGCCACTGCACTCCAGCCTGGGTGACAGAGCGAGACTCTCAAATAAATAAGGCAAAATTACAGTAACAGAAAACAGATCACCAGTTGCTGGGGGTTGGGGAAGCTTGAACACTGCTGCTTGGGGATAGAGCAGTTTGTATCTGGATTGCAGCTGGCTGTGGTTGCGTACCTGTTGCCTTCTAGGTGAGAAGTAACTTGGACACAGCGAAAGCCCCTTCCTGCCTCCTCCCAGCCCCTCCCTGCCTGGGTCACTGCAGTGCTGTCTGCAAGTTAGTGAACATTGTTACTTATGTTTTTGATTTCTTACTGTGTTAATTAAGAATATAGATGGTTTTATGTGTTCATTGTTGACATAAATGGTATAATAGTGTTTTTGAAACTTGGTTTTTTTGGTCTTAACATTGTGTCTTATAGTTTTATACTTATAGATCTGTTTTAACTTTCTGATAGTTTACTTCATGGTTTAATGATTCGTCCCTTACTAGTCAGAATGTTTCTTAGTTAAAACACACCAGCTAGATGTGGTGGCTCTCAATCCCAGCACTTTGGGAGGTTGAGGCAAGCAGATTGCTTGATCTTAGGAGTTAAAGACCATTCTGGGCAACATGATGAAACCCCTGACTCTACGAAAAATACAAAAAATTAGCCAGGTGTGGTGCACACCTGTAGTCCCAGCTACACAGGATGCTGAGGTGGGAGGATCACTTGAGCCTGGGAGGTTGAGGCTGCAGTGAGCCGTGATTGCACCACTGCCTTCCAGCCTAGGCAACAGTATGAGACCCTGTCTCAAAAAGAAACAAAGAAAAGCCACGTGTTGGCACAGTAAAGACCCTAGGCGCTCTCCCGGCAGTCACAGAGACCGCCTAGAATGGACCCTTAGAGGGTGTGCGTGCTGCCCTTAGTTAACCATTGCTCAATTGTTGCTGAAGCTCGTGGTGTCCGTTTGCGTTCCTGCCTCAGCTCCCGTTTTCCCCACACCTTTGCCGCCCGTCACCTCACCCCCACCACCCATTCCTGCCTTGGTTTCTGTTTTCCCCAGGTCCCTGCCCTCCCGGTCGGTCGTATCACTCCTGGGCTCTGGCTGGCCTCTGGCCTCTCACCGTGTCATTTGCGTCTCCTGCTGGGGAAGTCAAATGCCCTGTATGTTTGTTTTTCCCGGCTGGAAGCTGCAGGGAGCCTCCCTCGTCCATCCTCTGGGGTGGGCTTTCCTTGTTTTTGTGTGTCTCGTCTTGGTGTGAGCAGCACGACATCCCTCTTCCCGCGGACCCTTGGCTGGCCAGGCCTCTCAGTCCTCCTACGCCCTTGACAGAGTAAGCAGGAACCCCTTCAGAGTAAAACCGGCCCTGCCTTGTCACTTTCCGGACGCTGAAGGCCTCTCTCTGCACCCTTCCCGAGGAGGTTGTCTCCCCTGGAATGGTGGAGAGCCTGGCCTGGCCTGTCCCCGGCTGCTCCTCTCCTCCTTCCCGGGTGCCACTCCCTCAGACCACCCCTAGATTTCCAGGTAGCACAGAAATTACTTCTGCTTCTAACACTGCTCAATCAGAGGCACCTCTGGAGGCTGTATCTCTAGCCCAGTCTCCTTCCACCCCCGCAGCTCCCCTGCCCTGAGAGCCTCTGGTGCTTCTGTTGTATCCCAGAAACAAGCCCGAAGCAAGCACTCACTGTCCCTCAGGGATGTGCTCTGCTCCGCCTTTCTCACCACAGTGCTGTCAGGGCCTGGTGGGCTCCCCCTTCCCCACTCCACATAAGAGCAGCCCCGATACTCTTAGGAGCTGCTTTCCCACATGCCCTGTGTCTCCTGGGGATACCAGGCCTCCGTCACCCCTCACCTGGGTCATAGAAGCCATAGAAGCCCCTCTGACTGGCGTCCTTGCCAGACTTCTGCCCCCTTCCCTGTTCCAGGGGCGCCTGGCTGCAGGTGGGGCTTAGACAACATGGACCCCTCTGGCCATGTCCTGTGTCTGGGGAACTCATCTCAGTGCCCAGACTCTACCTCGGGTGCAGGGTGCAATCCACAGTGCCCAGTTGGCACGAGGCTGCCCAGCACTGTGCAGCCACACCTCAGCTCTGTCCCCATGAGGCACCAGAGTCTCTTCTGTTCCTAGCACCCTCCACCAGGCATCTTGTTCATCTTCCCAACACATCTCTGATATTAAAAATGCCCGGGAGCTCTGTGCTGAACACAGCTGTGGCATGTGCTGGGTGTGTGCCCAGCCCAGGCTCCCACAGGCGGACTGGAATGCCTGCCCTGGTGCTAACTGGCTGCGTGTGAAGGGCCTTGGTTTCCCCAGAGGTCACCAAGGGAGAGCGAGGCCCCTGTAGGAAACAACCCCAGCATGCGTGCACGGCGCCGAGGGCCCCGCAGGGTCCTCTTCCACGTTTAGGTTGGCCATGGGTGGGCGATCTCTATGCCTTTCCTTCTGTCTTCTGTTCCCTGAGGAGAAACTGAGGCCTGGTTCACCCAGATCAGCATTCACCAGTAACAGGGCCGGGCATGGCATCTGTTGGCCTCTCAGCCTGGAAGCTGGAAATTTGAGGGGCACCTGGGAGAGAACAGAGCAGCGTGGACCCTTCAACTGCGTCCAAGGCCTCCATACCAGCCCTGTCCAGCACCAGGGCTGAGGCTAGATGGCCGACCCCAGGAGTGCCCCACAGGCACGCTCAGACCTGCCTTTCCTCCCAGGCTCCTGTGACTGCTGGGCAGCAGCCCCACCATGTCCCAGCCCCGGGCCCCAGAGCAGGTGCTGGACACACTGGGGGACTGCCCCCCTGGCAGGAGGGACGAGGACGCCAGGGAGGAGATCCAGTGCTCCCAACGCATGCTCAGCTTCAGCGACGCCCTGCTGTCCATCATCGCCACTGTCATGGTCTGTATCTGGCCCCTGTGCAGGCCTGTCCCACCCCAAGCCCCTTGAGGCACTGCCCAGCCGGCCTCAGACCTATCCCAGGTCTTGCCAGCATCCTTGGGTCCGCCATCCCCTCAGGCAGCTTAGGGGGTGCCCAGCACAGCCTTCAAGTCCCCAGTCCCAGCACACCCAGCTCAAGTGTCTCGCTTCCTTCTGTCTCCTTGTTCTTCAGATCCTGCCTGTGACGCACACGGAGATCTCCCCAGAACAGGTAACGGGGCAGGCTGTGCTCTGTGTGTGTGGCTCTGAGAAGACACAGGGTTCCTGACGCCTGACCTGGCACAGGCAGCTGACCCTGCACGCTTCGAAGCTTCTGAGGCTGAGAAGGCAGAGGCGGGAGGCAGGGGCCTCCTTGGAAAGGGAGGGGTTCAGCAAGGCTTGCTCAGCCTGTGCCCACCCCGGTGGAGTTCCTGGCCTCCAGGGAGGGGGCAACCCACTGAGCCTGTGCCCATCCCGGCAGAGGTCCTGGCCTCCTGGGAGGGCAGGGGGCTGGGATCCTAAGGCTCTTTGTCAGAGCTCAGCAGACAAAGGCAGTGCCCTGGTGGTGAGCCAGAGGACAAGTTGGAAGAGGAAGGTTCCAGTCCTGCCCCAAGGACAGAAGTTTCCTTTGTGGGAGGGCAGCTGCCCCAGCAGGTCCCTTACATAGCTGTTCTGCGTAAACAGCAGGGACACGCCCACCCTGGCTGCTCCTACAGGCCTGAAGGTGGGGGCAAAGGGATTACAGGCAGTTTCCGCTTACAGCCACCTTGACTGTTTCTGAGCTAAAGAGCAGCACTCTCAGAAGGGGAGCGACTGGAAGGCGTCTGAGGTGCACATCTGCCTGGCTCGGTGTCCTCGTGACTGGGTCGTGAGGCTCAGCAGTGAAGGTGTAGCCCTTCCTGGGCCAGTGCTGAGGCCGGGGCTCCAGTCCTAACCCGTGAGCTGAGCCTGGGGGACACTGGGAAGTCGTGGGAGCTGCTTAGAGTTCAGCTTTCTCAGCTGTGCAAAGAGGATGATGAGACTTCATGGAGTTTTCATGAGAAGTAGAAACCAGGTAGAGCCTGGCCCAGTTTGCAGGGAGACCCTGGGCAGCAGCAGGTGGCAGGCGGCACAGGTGCTGGGACCCCAGGGCCGCCCCTGCCCTCCCCAGGGAAAACTGCGTTCCCACTGAGGCCCACAGGGTGAGCTTGGCCAAATGCGGTCTTGAGGTGCTGGCCAGGGATGCAACATGCTGACCTTGGCTGCCCCTTTCAGAATGGGGTTGCTGAGACATGGCCACGTCCACCTGAGATGCCCAGGGCAGAGGTCGCATGAAAATGAAGGGCGTGGCTGGTTGAAAATAAGAAAACCCTGCAAGCCTAAACCTGCTCTGACTTCTCTGCTGTCAGGGCACCTTTCAGGGACTGTGGTGTTTAGTGCCCTCTCTTTCCTCTGTTGTCCTAACCGGGTCGCAGGGAGGGTCTGAGCCTCAGTTCTGGAGAGTCAGAAGCTCTTTCAGAGAACACATTTGTGGAAAGAGGGAAAGGTCCGACGTGTGTCCCAGGGACTGGCTAGAGCAGCGGACACCTCCTTGTGAGGAGAGGGGGGCTCCTGGGCTATGCTCACTCTGTAAATAAAAGACAGTCATAACTTTGAAAACCCATGATTTGAAAAGCTAGTTATTGACCCGGAGACCTGCCTGCAAGTAGAGAACCCAGGAAAACAGTAAAGTGGTCAGTTTTCTGTTTGGAGCATTCCTGGAGAGCATGAAAATCCTTCTCAGGGCTGGAGGGGCGAGGGCCTTGGTTGAGTGCAGCGCTGTCCCCAGTGCCTCCTGCTGACCACAGACCCTAGGGCAGGCCGAGGTCCCTCGCAGTTTCCACAGAGGCCCTTACCCACGGCTGCTTCAGAATTGCCTACTCAGGCAGTGCCAAGTCCGAACCTGCTATGGTATGAGCCTGTGTGCCCCTCCAGAGTTCACACACCGACGTCCCACAGTGACGGCGTTGTGAGGTGGAGTGTTTCGGAGGTGACCTGGTGCTTTTGCCTTTTTCTCCCTTCCCACATGAGGACACCCAGAGGGCACCATCCCTGAGGTGGGCTCCTCACAGACATTCAGCTCCTTAAGAGCTGATTGCTCAGCAGGAACAAAAGCAGCAGGAACAACCCACAGAAGACTCCAGAACGCTCCTCTGGGCATGGGCATGGCTCAGTGCCCTGGAGAAGGGGTGGGGGCTGGAGGGGTGGGACCTGAAGGCGCCAGGGTGGACGTGGAGGCTGGACCCTCCCAGGTGCCTCACGGGGCCCACCTGAGGGCCTCGCCCCGTCCTGGGCGGAGGACGGCCCCCGCATGGTGCTGTCTCACTGCCATTCAGGGACACTTGTGTCACTGGGCTCTGACAGCGGTGCTCTTGTACTCCAGCAGTTCGACAGAAGTGTACAGAGGCTTCTGGCAACACGGATCGCCGTCTACCTGATGACCTTTCTCATCGTAACAGTGGCCTGGGCGGCACACACAAGGTGGGGGCCACGGCCGCTCTCAGGGTTCCTGTGCCCCGCACTGCGTCACACACGGGTCCCCAGGGTGGGGGACAGCAGGCGGCTCTTCCCACCCTCATCCCTGTGGGGAAAGCAGGACTTAACAGGCCCTGGGGCCTGGGACGGTGTAGACGGTGCCATAGGCGGAGGTGCTCCCTCCAAGGTGAGACTCCTCTCACGGTTGCTCAGCACTGCCACTGCCTCTCAGCCACGCAGACCGTCCTCCTGCCTGTGAGAGCTGCCTTGAGACCAGGCTGCAGCCAGGCAGGAGACAGCACATGTGCTGCGCCCCATTAACACCGTTGGACGGCACACAGCCTCGTCCTCCTGGGTCTGTGTCCTGGGGCCTCGCCGCACTGCCATCTCCCCAGCAAGGAAGCTATGTCTGCAGGACACACGCTCCAGGGCTGGAGCTTCGCCTTGGAGAGAACAAGGTTCTTTAAGATCCAAGGAGAGGCTGGGCGCAGTGGCTCACGCCTGTAATCCCAGCACTTCAGGAGGCTGAGGTGGGCAGATCACCTGAGGTCAGGAGTTTGAGACCAGCCTGGCCAACATGGTGAAACCCCATCTCTACTAAAAATATAAAAATTAGCTGGGCATGGTGGCGGGTGCCTGTAATCCAGCTACTTGGGAGACTGAGGCAGGAGAATGGCTTGAACCTGGGAGGTGGAGGCCTGGGCAACAGCGTGAGACTCCAAAAAAATGAAAGTTCCAAGGGCCCAGCGCTGCAATGGCCACTGACCACCTGCCCCAGGCAGAGGGACAGGAGGACACCAGGGGTGGAGCTAGGGCTGCAGGGCAGTGGGCACTGGGAAGGCTCCATACCTGCCCTGGGCTGCAGGGCGGTGGTGGCCAGGGAGGCATCAGAGCCTTCCTTGAAAGCATGGCTGAACGTTTCACATGACGGACTTGCTTTCAGCAAGGTGACTGTGTCTATTGGTGACAGATGGGCCTCTTACTTAGGGGAGGGCTTTCTCTTCAGCCTTCCTTGTTCACAGAGCACCCAGGAGACCTACAGCTGGTGGGAGTTTGGTGGGCCACTGACTGTGCCAGACTCGTCATGAGATCATCAGTGTGGATGGGGCCACACACACCCTCCCGTGTGTACCTGTTTGTCCGAGGCCACACCCGCTGTGGAGTTCAGGGCAGGGCAGGGCTGGGGGCTCTGAGAAGCCTGGGAGGGGGCTTCACAGATCTGCTCCGTGTATCCACCGAGGACGTATAGGCCTGTGTGCAGCGCCCCAGTGCTGAGCAGGTCACCAGTGCTGCCATCTCCAGGGAGACGGGGTCCTTTCCATTTCTACTTTTTAGTGAAATGTGCAGCCCGAGTGAGCCCCTGTGTCTGATACCCTGAGGCCACCATTGGGCCCCTGATGGGGTTACAGACCCCCAGGCTGGGGGACTTCAGCTTAGCCAAGCCCAGCCCAGGAAGAGTCCCTAACTTCAAAGTGGGTGATTGAGGCGCACCCTTCCTGCTTCAGAAATGGGGCCGTGTGGGCTGTGCTCGTTTTCCTGGTGACAGGCAGCGCTCCGTGTTTATTCTGTTATGTTTCTTACCTCGTGGGTGTTCCGTGGACTTTTCCACAGGTGTAGAATATGCAGCCCCTGAAGAAGCAATGGGAAAAGAGGGTTTCCTTTTTTCAAAATGGTTTTGGACACAAGGCCTGAAGGTTGAATTCCTCATGCAGAGGAGCTCTAGCTCCACAGAGGGTGTTTTTAGAGGGCTGCAGGCCGGGCCTCTGTGCCTGGGAACAGGAGACACAACCTCCTGAGGACGCACCCGCCCCGGGGGGCCCACAGGCCTCCTCTGACCACCAAGCACCTGAAGACCCCTCAATAATTGCCGTGTCCCTGGCCCCGTGTCTGCATGGTGCAGAGGCACAGGCACAGCCCATGAGCTCCATGAGGTGGCCTGCCCCCAAAGTCGTGCTGGGAAAACCCCAAAGCTACCAGGGTGTGCGGTGGTCTCTTAAAACCAACCCTGCTGAGAGCAGCAGGCTGTCAGTCGGGAGGAAGTAGTGGACAGCCTGTGGATGGGCAGGGCGCTTTCTAGGGAACTTCGCTTCCTCCTCTGTGTTTTCCAAACCCTACACACTAGGTAGAGTTATATGTTTGGTTGGCAGTGACATCCAAGGGTGCTGGGGAGTATGTGCGCGTGCACTAGGTAGGGCTATACGTTGGTTGGCAGTGACATCTCTTAATGGTGCTTCCCCCGGAGGGTGCTGGGGAGTGTGTGCGCGTGCACTAGGTAAGGCTATATGTTGGTTGGCAGTGACATCTCTTAATGGTGCTTCCCC